>NC_056733.1:840951688-841051688 GCF_019279795.1 Protopterus annectens | reverse complement strand
AAATCCCGACACTGAAAACACCGACATATGACATGAGCACAACTGTGTAAGTATGCGATAGTGACGGATGTTAGAGTTAGGGTACGGGTAAGGTAAATGTGTGTTAGTGACGGGCTTTAGGGTTAGGGTGCGGGTAAGGTAAGTGTGCGATAGTGACGGACTTTAGGGTTAGGGTGCGGGTAAGGTAAGTGTGCGATAGTGACGGACTTTAGGGTTAGGGTGCAGGTAAGGTAAATGTGCAATAGTGACGGACTTTAGGGTTAAGGTGTGGGTAAGGTAAGTGTGTGATAGTGATGGAATATAGGGTTAGGGTGTGGGTAAGGTAAGTGTGCAATAATGACAGACCTTAGGGTTAAGGTTTGGGTTAAGGTTAGTGTATAGATAGTTGTGTATGTAAGGTTTAGTGTAGGTTTGTAAGATTTTTGGTGTGCTTGTGTTGTGTGTGTGTTTTCGGAAAAGGAATTTGTTTGGTTTTGTTGATAGTCGGGATTGTCGTTTGTTGGGCATGTGAACTGTCATGTTTTTAAACTGTCGGTTTTGTGGTGTTGGTGATCTCATTGTCGGTGTTTTCGCTTGTCGATGTTTTCAGGTACATCCATATATATATATATATATATATATATATATATATATATATATATATATATATATATATATATATATATATATATATATATATATGTCCATAGGTAGGTACTAGGCTATCTGCTCAAAGGCATTTATAAGCCTAGCCGGAAAGTGTTGGCTTTCGCCGCCCCCTTAGATTAGTTCCCTGTGCCTCTGTCCAGCAGAGCCATTGAAGTGACCCCCGGGGTATACTTTCTGTTTCCCATCCACTCGTCAAGGTTTCTTTTGAAGAGGGTTAGCGAGGAGCTCTGCCTAATGTAGATTGGAATCCTGTTCCAGAGCATGGGAAGTCTCTGGGACAGGAATCTATCCCTCCAGCATGTCCTATTTATTGTTATGGTGAGGTTTAGATCCCTAGAGCATGTGGCTTGAGGGGATATGTTTTTTTTTAGGTGGAGCATGTCCATCAATTCTGGGTTGGACATGGCCTTGTATGTCAGGCAGAGATCACCTCTGAGTAGGCGGTATGCAACCAAGTACAGCTGGAGTTTCTTCAGTTGGAGGCCAGTGATCCTCTTGGTGAGGTACTTCTGTGGTCTTTCCAGCTGTTGCAGGTGTCTTGTAAGGTACATCCCAAATGGGGCATTGTACTCTATGATGGGTCTGATTAGTGATGCATAGAGGGGCACAATGACTTCCTTTGATCTGGATGCAGACCCTTTTGTGATTAGGTGGGCCACATAGTAGGATTTTCTAACCACTCTGGCAATGTGATTGTCAATGGAGAGGTTACTATCTACTTGGGTCCCCAGACCTCTTATTACATCTTCTGTATTTAGGGGGATACCACCTATGTGGTAGTTTGTGGGTACTATGTTTTTTCCAAAGGGGATGACTATGCACTTTTTGGCATTTAGCTTGAGGCCATGGTGTTGACACCAGATATCTGTCTCAATGAGACCCTTTTGCAGGATGTCTATGTCAGGCAGAGAGTCAGTTATAGCCCCTAGTTTGCAGTCGTCTGTGAACTTGGTCAGCCATAGTCCTCCTGTGCTTGCCTGTACCTTTCAGAAGTAAATGCTGAATGGGGGGGGGGCTAGGACTGAGCCCTGGGGAATGCCACTTGTAACTGGTTTAGAGTCAGACCTAGCTCTCACAACTCTTACCATGTGGGTTCTGAATGTGAGCTAGTTGGCAACCCATCTCATGATGTAGGAGTTTATGTTCAGGCTGGAGAGCTTGTCTATAATACCTGAATGGGGAATGATGTTGAAGGCCTTTGCGAGGTCTAGGGAGGCTGTGTGGACCAGCTTTCCCTCATCTATAGCCATGGTAACAGTCTCAAAAAAGTCCACCAGGTTTAGGAGGCATGATCTGCCCTTAACAAAGTTGAACTGGGTAGGGTCCAGAGTTTAGAGGTTCCCAATGTCTCTGTTAATGAGATCCATGATGATGTGCTCCATAGCCTTGCAGACCAAGCTAGTCAGGCTTATAGGGCGATAGTTCTCAGGGTCTCTTGTGGCTCCACCTTTGTGGAGTGGAATAACCGTTGCTGTGCGCCACTCTATGAGCACATAGCCTGTGGAGAGGCTGAGTTTGAACAGTGTGTTTAGGTGAGGGGTTAGTTCATCTTTGAGCTCATGTAGGACGCAGCCTGGGACACCATCAGGTCCCATTGATGCTTTGTTTTTGGCTTTGGAGAGGGCTGTTTTAACCTGAGTGTCTGTGATTTCTGGGGCACTACATTCTTCTGGTATGGTTATGGTCCCTTTTGGGGGTAAGAGGGGGTGAAGTTTGCACTGAACCTGTCTGCCAGGATGTTGGCAATATCGGTCAGTTCAGTGTATTTTGTGCCATTCTGCACTAACTCTGAGCAGATCTGAGAATTGCCACTTAGATTCTTGACATAGCTAAAGAATGTCTTGTGGTTATCTTTGGAGTCCTTGGCAATTTTTCTTCTGAAGCTAGCCTTGGATGATTTTATGAGGGGACCATAGTTTCTTGCTGATACTGATCAGGGATGTCTTCTCTTCTTGGGATTTTACTCTTTTCTGTACTAGCTTCCTCCTTCTATTGTATAGCTTGTTTATGGCAGGGGTCCACCAGACTGGTTTCCTTTTCTTGGAGGAGTGAGTCTTGGTTTTGCTTGAGATAGCATGATCCATGCATTCTTGTAGATGCATGTAGAGTGCATTTGTAAAGGATTTTGCAGCTTGGACAGCATTATCCTTTTGCATCGGGGCTTTGAAACATTCCACCTCGGTCTTAAGTAACATGAATTTTGCTTTTGGAAAGTTTTTCACAGTGGTTTCTTTGAAAAGGGGTAGTGGCGGAATGTGGATATCCAGAGTGATTAGTTTATGGTCAGATCTAACCAGAGAGGGGTTGACCTCCGATGTGGAACACCAATCGCCCATGTTGGTGATGACCAGGTCCAATATGTTGTCACCTCTGGTGCAGTGGTTAACGTTGTCGCCTCACAGCAAGCGATTCTCCTGTTCGATTCTTGGTCGGGGTGCCTTCTGTGCAGAGTTTGCATGTTCTCCCTGCTTTCGCGTGGGTTTTCTCCAGGTACTCTGGTTTCCTCCCACAGTCTAAAGGCATGCATCTGGAGTATTTCTCCCAAGGCCTTTGCTGAAAACAGGCTCTGTGGAACATAGTCGGACTTTCCCGGTCAACAAATGTTAAATAAAATAGTGTCATACAGAAAACCCTTGACTAGTGGGTTATATCATTATTACCAGAAAATGGAGGATTTAAAACTATGGCTGCTTGCTTAAGTGTTTACGATAGTGGATGACTAGAAAAATATTCCTGATGCTTAGTGTTTTACTCACCAACCACTGAGATAAGAGAAAAGTGGCATCACTATGTGTTTCTTTTCTTTTTCCAAAGCAAAATAATAATAAAATCTAAGTTGTCCAGTCTGTGTAATGAATTAGTTATCTGCCAGAGCCATACTTCAGAGGTGTTGCTACTTAATATAGTGTATTGCAATAATAGCCAGACTGTTTTATACATGTGTACATGTATAACTTTTCACACAAAAAATATTTTTCTAAAGTAATGAGAAATAACAAATTTGTACCTACATTTTTTTCAGTGAGTAGAGTAATATGTAATGGCCATTTTAAATCCCCTTGAAAAAATGTGAAAAAGAGTGTCACTAGTAGCTAACATAAAAAATAAGGTTTTGATCTGTTAATAAGTTATGTCCTGTATTTCAGAGTGCAAGGTTTAATTCCTTCATTCTCCATTACTGTGTAATTATGCAAGGTTTAATTCCTTCATTCTCCATTACTGTGTAATTATGAATAAGTCACTTAACTAAACTGAGATACATAAGCTACATGTTCAAGCCCTGACTGAATAAGTGTAAAAATTCTGTAAAAAATGTGCATAATAATAAATCTAGTTCATTCTTTAGTAAAAATCTACCATCTACGTATAAATTCTATATTACAATGTGATCAACTTATTCTGTTTTAAAGAACTGGCAATGGATTTTAATTTCGTCTGCAAATTTAAAGGTCTTAATGAAAATTTTGTGTGTACCTAAATTAAAAGACAGATGCATACAATTGCATAGCTGAAGCCAAATATTAACCGTTTCCTAATTTGTCATATGACTGTTTAAGTCTTTAAACTAAATTCTCTAATACGTATTTTTAACCTAAACATGCAATATATATTCAGCAGTTTAAAATTTGTTTTACTTTTTTAATTCTTCTGTTACTAGATGCTTCACTTTCTAATTATAGTTATTGTTTGGGTGTCCATATATGTTACAGAAAATGCCACTACACTAAGTAGTAAAATCAGGGCATCTATGTTATTCATTAATATATATTAAAACCACACTTGCAAAGTGTTAAATAATAAGATTACAATTCTACTGCCCTCATCAGCCCTATTCATTGGTCTTTTTACAAATATATATCTATATGGGTCTAGGTCTATATCATGAAAGCTCGCATTCATTATTGAAGAACAGAAAGCCGAGATCAGAATACTAAAAATCCTGAAAGTGCAGAATTTTGAGTGACAGAATAGAATACCAAATTTGTGAAGGTAGGTATTGTGTTCTGAGTGAGTGGTGCAGTATCCCTTTAAGACATGGTGCATTTTAGGTAATGCAAGTGGCGGACATTAGATGTGCTGTTGAAGGTCATTTTTGAGGGTTTTGTTTTTTAAAGATGTTAAGTAAAGATTTTATTGTTGAGTGTGGGAGTCGTGAGTGTTTCAGTGCGTTGTGTGAATGTTGTTTGTGGTGCCGGAATAAGCGAGTGGTGGTGTTTGTGTTTGCATTGGTGGAATGTAGGTTTTTATGGAAGGGAGAGGTACCTGTGTTTGAAAGTGTTTGGATATGTGTTATGGAGATCGTGGTACAGTGGGGATCAGGCAATTTACCTTTCCTCCACTGTAGTGCAGTCTTGGAGTTAGTATATTAAATTTGCATAGAGTGTTGGGGGTACAAGGGGGTTTCCCCCCTCCTTAAGCAAAGAGAAGTCAGTTGTTGTTTACATTGTATGTTTTGGTTTGTGTTTTGTGGTGTAGGGTGGTAGGTTTCTGTTTGGGTTGTTATTTTCAGTATTTTGAGACGGTATTCCATACATTCGGTATTTTGCTGTTTCATACTTTTGGTCTCAGTTTTCTGGTCTTCGGTAATGTGAGTAGAAGTAGATCCATCTATATATATATATATATATATACAGATATATATATATATATATATAGATATATATATATATATATATATATATATATATATATATATATATATGTATCTATATCTATGTGTGTGTGTGTATATATATATATATATATATATATATATATATATATATATATATATATATATATATATATACACACACACACACACACACACACACGCACACACACACACACACACACACACACACACACACACACACACACACACACACACACACACTACCTGCTAACTGTATTTTCCAACTCCACGATCACACTACAGTGGGGTAAGAGTAAATTCCCTGCCCTACTACAATGAGATCTCACACAGAAAACACCTAGCAGACTGAAATGCATAGGAATAGAGTGTTTGCATTTCTTAGCATTCGCTCTTATTAAACAGCAGAAAAAGCATTCACTCTTCAGAGAATTTCTTATTACAAAATGTGACCATCTCTCTCTCTCTCTCTCTCTCTCTCTCTCTCTGTACAAATTCATATATATAAATGCATATGATATTACAAAATACATTGACAAAACTATGCAATAAAATAATTTAAAGTTCTTAAATGCTTTACTTCAAAACTTTTAACTTCTGTCAGAACTGTATGACAAAACATTAAATATCAGTAAACCCACCCAGCTCAAAAATAAAATTTTATTTAATAAGTAATGCATTATTATTATTATTATTATTATTATTATTATTTTGCTTGAGACTTGTTTCTAATTTACAAACGTTTTATAAATAAAACAGCTTTTTCTGTGCAACCTAAAATCCTGATCACTAAATATATGTTAAATCATTGCAGCAAACTAAATTCTGCTCAATATTCAAACTACTGTATATTGTGCTGACCTGCTAGCATACACACATGCTATCCACTGTGTATGACACCTGAAGAGATAGATATAGAGACGATAAAAAAACAACTCCCACCTTCACCACCTTAAATGATATGATAGGTGACGCAGAGGTAACCCTAAAAAATGATAAACCTCATCAGGCTGCCCAGTATTTTTCATTTATTAAAATCAAAAATGCTTTATAGTTAAATGTGATATCCAGCAGTAGAAATAGACCTGTATGCATCCTTAAATGAAAATATAAAGGCAATCATTAGGCAACTGCATTTTTATTAGACACTTAAATTCTACAAAAAAATATCGATGTAACATATTATTAGTTAAATTCTACAGACATTAAAAATTGAAGCTGAATTATTTTCAGCTGGCAATAATGCCATTTAAACATTCAAAACTTTATTTTGTATGCAAAAACTGAGCTTATAAATGGTGAGTAGCTCTACAGATGATCAAGGTAAAATTCTTCAAGCATCAGTTGCCCAAATAAAAACAAAAACTGAGAGAAAAGCAGCCTTAATCTTTGTTTTCCATAGGAAATCATTGCCAGTGTGATTTCTAAGTGTGCACCAGCAATGATTCACTTCTTATGGAATATTTCTCCATTCCTTGAATTAGTGCAACTGTGGCGCTATTATATATAAACTCAGGGGTGTTGTATTTCAGGCATTATTTTTCGATGTTTCTTATGCTGAGAATTTGAAAATCAGCATTTCATAGCAGCACCACTGTGACTTAAAGATGAAATTAACTTTTAATATACCTTTGACATCTGTATATCAATCTAGTAAGCATTCAGCCAGACTACCAAAGTTAAAACTGAAAAACAGAAGAAACAATGAGATTAACATAGCCCTTGGTAGTAATGTTATTTCAAAACGTTAGCATTCTTCCACAGTATAAAACAGGGAAAGCGCTGCAGTATAAAAACAGTGACGGAAGGGTAAGGGATGAAAAAGAAAAGTACTAACTATGGTACAGAGGAATACACAGATGTGTAATAAACAGCAAAAAGGATTCACAGAGAGAAAATATATGCCAACAATGGTAAACTAGAATATACTGTATATTTGCAAAAGAGTAAATAGTAAAAAGATATACGGCTAAGGAAAGAAATCATTTAACTGACTGAAAAAACTTGAGAGGTAAAGATGGCATGTCTATTTTGCAAAAGTGGCAAACAAGATCTGAGGTATGTTAGGGGTTAGTGTATTGTGGGTAGGGAGGAGCTCAAGAGCTTTTAAGTTACCATGAGCTATAGTGAGTCGGATCCGAGGATTGGACCCAAACCCAATAGCTGAGGAAGAATGAAAATGGACAATGCAGATGGAACTTTAGCGTAAGTACATCATTTTTTTTTAAGTTGCAAGCTCTGAGGCTGCTTCTCGGAGCATGAGCAGTGTCATGTCAATTTTTTTTTTCAATTATTTTCTGTAGATGTCACTGGGTGTTTCATTTTTATTTAGTACACCCATACACATATACAGAAGCAGTTTACTTGGTCAAATGTAAATTTGCATGACAAGTGAACTAGGTAGTTCTTTTACTGAGTGTCTGATCTTGTGAACATGTCAAGCACAGCGCTAAACATTTAATAGAAAAGCAGTACCAAACATTGTCTAGTAGACTTACTGAATATGTCCTTGTTTTGCTCTGGTTTTATTTAGTCCAAGTGTACTTTTCAGGCACTATATGATTAAATATTTATAACATTACTACAAGCAAAATTATATTTGAGACTTTTTTATGACACAATCGTGTTATCACTAAACATTGAGTATAACAGTTTATGGATTTTACATTTTTAAGTAGTGTATTTTATAGAATATACTTCATTTGGATATAAAACAAAGTGTCTCCTTGAACCCTTTTTAAACATCTTTATTAAATTATCACTTAAAACATAGGCAAACATACATTAACAGAAAATAAGAAAACATATTAACATCTTTTCTATTTACGACATTATATATCAGTATCTTTTCTCTGTGTTTTTATTACCTAAATTGCTGAATTCCTGCCTTTCCTCAAACCTCACTCCTCCTCCTGAACATTATTCTGCATGTATTGTTCCCACAATTTCCATTTATTTCTATGTACTTGGCTCTTTCCCTTTTCTAAAGACCCTCTTCCATTTACTTCACTTCTTTTGTAATATTCAATACTTCAAGTACAGCTGGTTTAGACTTTGATTTCCATTTTCTATTAAGTACTTTTTTGGCAGCCAACAAAATTACACTTAATAGGCCGTTAGTGTGTCTGGACAATTCAGATCCTGTGTCCCAGCTCAAAAAATAATATCCCTGGTTACAAGCATTTGCTCACCCAATTCCTTGAACCTTTTTAAGTATAAGCTGGACAAATGGATGGGCAGTTGTAAATACACCCTAAGTCTTGCCTGTCAAGTCTTTGTTGAAAGAAACCAAAACTAGATATAAATTCTTCATGTCAACAAACATCTCACGTTCGAGATATAGTGCTTAGGCTATTAATGGTCCTCTGAATCAGCAATTTATTTTTTTATTTTATTTTATTTTACATTTGTTAACCGGGAAAGTCTGACTGCATACAGGTCCATTTTCAGAGGAGGCCCGGGGAGAAAAGCTCCAAATGTACAAAAACAAGTGTAAATACAGTGAAATTATTACAGTGAGTTATCACAAAACAACAACCATAACAACCTAATATTAACCTATGAACTTACAAACCAAGTATCCTGTGTTAGCATAAATATTAGCAGTTAGAAGTAAAAGTGGCAATAGATTCATTTGGTATCAGAACTTTTTGGGTAGATAGTGCCAATAGTGTTATTTATGTTTCTGTCAGCAGAGGTTAGCCGGATGTTAAAAATGAAAAAAAAAAAAAAACCAGAGGACAAAGACATAAAATTCCAAAAAAAGGGATCAAACAATGAACATGTTCCAAGAAATCATTGTTGCAGCCTATATCAGCAGGTTTACACAAACATCTTAAAACTGTCTTGTGAATTTGATTTTAATTAGAGATTTCTCTTATTTCTACTTGAAAATAAACGATGTAGTCTCTGAAAGGGAGGGCATTCACTCAGTGTAATCAGAAATAGATGTCTGTAATGAAATACCAACATTTCATAACAACAGGAACTAGGAAAGGAAGAGAATAACAGGCACGGAAGCTCTTCATATGATTCGCAGCTGGTTTTACCGTCAGTACAACAGACGTAGCAGTGCAGGCCAGGGGCAGTGCTCTTGTATGGAGGCCATGAAAATAAGGAATTAGATCTTATCACATTTATAAAAGAGGAATGCTAAGGGGTTGTTTGTTTGTTTGTTTGTTTGTTTGTTTGTTTGTTTGTTTGTTTGTTTGTTTGTTTTTAACTGAGTGCTAAACCCGGAGATTCTTAGTTAGGCTATTTTCAGTTCCTGAACAATTTGCATCACACACTTTAGTCTATTCCTGTTCTTGACCTTGTATTTCAGGCGCAAATATGATAAATACTTTCCCTTGGCAGCTGTAACTGCTATCTAAATGTTATCAGTGTTCTAGCCCTAGACTACCTGTTCCCTGGTTTTCTTCGCTGCACATGGACATTAGAAGTGTATCGGAAACAAAGACTGTCATAGCAGTTCAAAGGCTGGCACAGATTTTCAAAGCAAAGGGGGGCCACAGCTGATGAAACAAAACTTGATACAACTGTTGAATCAAATGTTGGCATGGCTATTAAAACAAAGGTCAGCATTGATGTTGAAACACTGACTGTCACAAATGGAGGAACCAAAACTAGGTACTGCTATTGAAACAAAGGTTGGCAACAGCTGCTAAGAATCGTGTGTGTGATGGTTCCCTAACTTTTCCATCATAGTAACACAGTTCTGAATAATACAACAGTTTTCTGACATTGCCGCAGTTAAAAAAAATAGAAGATCAATATATGTTAAAATAATATTGTCTCCTCGTATGCTGTACAAAGAATCCTGGCTAGACAGATATGTTGAATTAGTATGTTACACAGCACAAAAATTTAATTCAGACTGACCTGGACAGAAAAGTTTAAGAAGTCCACAGGATCCAGAATTCCGGTATGGTAGAACTTAGCAGTCAATCATACAGCTGAATGGCCAGTGTTTTTGTAGTGTTCCATATCTTAGGAAATACATGTTCACAGTATTTGTTTTCTTTCTTGAATTCTAAAAGTAGCCATTATCTGCAGTTTCTTCTCAAATAACACAGTTAATTGCTGTAGGGAATTGCCATAGTACAACCAACTTTCATCTGTTTTGTTGTTTAACTGCCACAGATGGATGTTGGTTTTGTATTGGGGCAGGAGTGTGAAAAAACATATTTACACCATTACCTCATTCAGTGGCTAATAACCAAATTTAGTTTTATTCCCTACTGCTTTCAATCTTGCACTTTAATCTGTAACTCTGAATGACCAGCATTTTAATGTATAAATATAGTTTATCCTGTATTTGCAACTCAGTTCTCATGTTATCTATTCAGCATTTTTAGTGGACTTGTTAGTATAAATATAAAATACTACACTAAGCCTTATCATCAGAATAATATGAAATTTAATGTATGCTAAATGACTTTTTGGTGACAGTGAAAAAAGTATAATATTAGTGAGAGATAGTGTCACAACATGTAGCCTACTTGCCATTGGTGTAGAAGTCTGTGGGTTCTTCTTCCACACCAGGTAGATGGATTACTTACACTGTGTAGCATAAGGGGGGGGGGGTGCTGTATTGTTGAGTGTGTTGTCTTTGGATGAGATGTTAAACCAAAGTCCTATCTTTTACAATTAGTGTTAGATCATTTGACTATAAAAAGATCACAACACCCATTGAAAGGAGTAGTGGAAGCTTCCCAATGCCATGGCCAAATTTCTCCTAGTAGTATAAATACAACCTTAGGTCTCCCCTGAAACTAAACCATTAGCCTAGTGGGACTAACCCGATCAACAAAGGATAAATTAAGAGTAATACTTCATACACAGGGTCTTGCGATAATCTATACACCATAGCTATATATGCTGCTTGTCACTTTTGTCCAGTTTAAAAACATTCATTTACATTATAAAAAGTCATTAAAGATAGACTAAGGAAAAAATATGAAGGAGTCTAATAAGTGATTCCTTGACTGCTGGTTATTTGTGATTATTCACTTGTACACATTTTATTTATTCTTATAACAGGCGTGACGAAGCCTCAAAACAAAATTATTCTGCTAGGACGCACCATAACTAGATGTCTTGCATCTCATGCCCTCAAGCCCGACACCTCAGAAGCTACCCACTGCATGTAATGTAGTAAAAAAGTTCAATATAAGTGATTTTTGAAGGGAAGCCCCCCACAACCACAGATGGGGAGCAAGCCTCCACCCTTGAACCTTATATAGACCAGATCCATAATTGCATAACACTGGTGAGTTATCAAATTCCCCAACAGTGCAGAGCTCTTAATAAGTTATTTTGATGTAACATGAACAAGCAAGTAATTTCCAAGATATTGTAGCTTGATATAAAAAAAAAAAAGACTTGATGGAATTTTATTTTGGCAATAAATATTTTAGTCAGTGAGAACTGCAGTAGTCCAAAATCAGTATCTATACAGCACATCAAAGCAGAGCTGTTCCATTCAGAAACAGACACAGAGAGATATTCCTATAAAGTATTTTAAGGGATGCAAGTACCCCTACACCTGTCAGACTAATATTTAACAGCTCTGAGACTGCACAACCTCGAGGCAGAGGGAATACATGCAAAATGCCTAACATGAGTGCCTCTGTTGCTGGCTGCCAAAAACTCTTCATTTAAACAGCTGCCCTGCCTGAGCTGTTGCATTTTCATGGAATAGAAATATTTCATGATACTAATCTAAGCTGTATTTTGGTGGGTTCATTTGTGACTGTAAAGGGTAGACCCTTGTGATTCCTGAATAGTTATACAATTCATATTAAACCTTTTCAGCAATGAAAAGTTGCTAAGACTCTTTTTTAACAAAGTGAAACATTTTTATTTGAAATTCATGTTTTCATTACAAAATGTTAAAAAAAGTATCCCTGCATGTATCTTTCCTCTCTTTTACATAGTATTAAGAGTTGAGTTTCAGGTTTAGTGTGTTATCAGAACTACACCAATTTGTGTCACGGCAGTTTCTATGAAAGAGTTCAAAAATGCAGCCATTTTAACATGACAAATACAATAACTGTACATATAAACATAATACAGGAGTACAGAACTTACAAGTAGAACTTCTCTTAATGTTTTTCCCCTCACAATTTGCATCCATTTTAGTCCCCCTAAAGAAAGCCAAGTTCCGGATACACTTGTCAGTAAGTCATCTGTTTCAGAGTCTGTACAGCAGTACAGTAAAACAAACATTGTCTCCCTTCTACCATGAAGCTTAGCTCATGGGTTGAAGAGAACTGAGGGCTATGACAGGAGTCATTTATCAGGAGAGACTGCTGGCCTCTTTACTGCTTCATCGGTGTTTTACTTCATGGGGCATTTCCACTGTAGCTACAGTGTACCAGACTGACAGCAGGGCTGAATAAATGTACTTATAAAAGCATCTCTAATGTTATGGTAAATATTTACACTGTATGACATAAAGGACCTGCACAGTATGCATTATTACAAAGGAATGCAGTTTGTTGTTTAATAGTTCCATTCATATGCACATTGTAATTTAGGAAAATGAATGGTTAACATCTACCATTATTTGCATACTGATGATGTGGATTAGAATAACAGGATTCAGAAATACAGTATTCTTATGTCTCATGTTGTCTAACTTTCTCTTTATATCTGCTCTGTATCTGCTCTTTGGTATTCCACTTTTATGCCTATTACTTAAAGTGTAAAAAAATTCATTGGCATCCTGTGCATATGTCAGGTATACTGATCCATTGTTTGCTTCTATGTAGTTGAAACTCAGAGCTGTTAAATCAGCAGCAACTGGGACATAATCATAAAGCAGTGCCGAAGGAAAAAAGCAACAGTGATGACAAAACCGACAAATTATCTCTTTTCCAGTGAAGCTAACACTTTATGGGAAGTTGACCATGACAAAAAATATTTGTAAAGATTTGTACTTACAGTTGCATTAAATAAATCTATATGTCTATATGCTTGTGAGGATTCCGTCCTCCTCTGTTGCTCCTTCTCTGCAACCACCACAACCCTACTGACTTAAATATACTGACTTCAAGACAGCACAACATGAAAAAAAAAGGGAGGAGTCCCCCGTCTCTGGTATTTAGGGATCTCTCTGAAACACTGACAATGCATTCATTCCTTTTGAACTGCATTTCATTTAATAAGTCCACTTTAAACAAAATGCCTTTGAAAAGAAAGCATTCAACCATGCACTGCTGATCCATATCCATATCTATATCTATATTTATATCGATATATCTATATCTATAGTGATTCCCTTAAGATGATTGAATGTCCATAATATCAACAGTTTTCTGCCTGCCCAGTTTGGTCAATATAAAAGCTGTTAATAGTAGTATGAGATCGCTATAATACCGGGGATGAGGAATTTGCCCTTTCTCTGCTATTATGCGATCTAGCTGTTGGTGTATATATATGGAAGCTTGCCCCCTTTGCAAATCATTGTTTGTTATTGGCATGCCCCAAGAGTATGTCTCTGAGCATGCACTGTGAAAGGTCGACTTTTTTTTTTTGGTCGAATGTACAGAACATTGAACCTACAAGTCCTCAAAAAGTACTTTGTCAAAAAATCATACACAAATCAGGCTATAAAAGAGAAGTTGACATAGTGATCAGTTGTTGCCATGTGTTTAAAATGGAAGGAGAAGAGAATACCGAACATGCACCAGGTAAAGTTGGGAGTGTGTACCTGACCATATTGTCACAGCTTGGAAAGGATATCCTGGTATTAGATAGATAGCTGTTAAATATAGAAAAGGTAGACTCTGTAAAAAAATATTGAGCATATCATTTAAAGCTTTTAGAAAAATGTAAAGTCAGGGCTATAACCCTGCCATTTATAAGTGGAGAGAAGTGTTAAAATCAACACCGCATTACAACTCACCAGATTCGGGTGATTTAGAAAGGTACCAATTGTCCCACATCTCAAAATTAAGGTAGTTGAGTCAAGAGATTCTGCGTGTGTATGTGTGTGTGTGTGTGTGTGTGTGTGTGTGTGTGTGTGTGTGTGTGTGTGTGTGTGTGTGTATATATATATATATATATATATATATACATATATATATATATATATATATATATATATATATATATATATATAGTGAATGATGTCATGTGTAGTATATCCATTATTGGAGTTGTTGACATGCCTAGCCGGAAATGCTTGGTGCAACAGATAAATCGGTTGAGGAGAAAGCAATTTTCTGTTCATGGCAATGCAGACATAACTCTCATTAGAGTTTTAATGAGTGTTGTTTCGTAAGTAAAACGTTATGTGAGACAACCTGTGGCATTACTGTAATATAATATTTATTAACGCACTCTACTTATGTGACCTGTGGACTGCTATATGTGGTTAATGGGGGTTAATGGAGGTAAAATATCCCTTCATTTGGATAATCTTCATGTATTCATATTGTGCGACATTCAAGCTGCTTGTATGAAAAGTATCAGCCAAACTTTAGTGCTGTCAATAGCAAAGGCTGCATTTCCCACTTTGCCCAGAATTTGTGGGGACCAGTTTAGAGCTTATGTTTAGCCTGTACATTTGGTGCTGATAACATGTCCCAGATGAAAGTTAAAAAAACTCCTAGCTCTGCCTTTTATGAGAGTCGATTAGGTGGTTAGTGTGTATAAGACTCTTAGGAAAATTTTCTGTATGATGAAGCTACACTTTTGAAATATTTTGAAGAAGTATATTTATTTAGAAAGCCAAGAAAGTTTGCAATCAGGGGGTGCAACATTCCCGGCAATATTTCCACTTAACTTTTGGAATGTCTGTGATCTCAGCCCCTGCTGCCTGCCATGGACCCAGAACTCAGTATAGGGCTGGCATAGGTGTATGTGTTGCTTATTGGGTAAAAGACTTGTTGATTTGAGTGCTGTGATGTATGTACTTGTAAGGGAACAGAACCAGGTCGACAAGTTTACAGATCAACTGTTAGTGGGTATTCCACCATCCCCTAAACATCATGAACATATTCGACATGAAGAGTGGTTTAGGAATGTGATCCTTAACAGAGACATGTACTCCATTGATGAAGGTCTATATTAGAACACCGAACATTCAAAATTTCGAGTGTTCTAATATCAAACCCTATGAATCAAAAATTTAAAACATCAAACATTCAGAACAGCGAATGTTTTCCTAGGAACAAATTCGCTGTTGCAAAACACATACACACAACACAAGCACACCAAACAAACAGCAATCCACACACATACACCTAAACTCTTACACCTAACCCTACACTAAACTATACATACACCACTAACTATCCACTTACCTTAACCCAAACCCTAACCCTAAGGTCCATCACTATCGCACAGTCACCTCACCTGCACCCTAACCCTAACTCATCTACTCCGCCCTAACCCTCACATCCACACAATCGCACACTTACCTGAACTGCGCCCTAACCTTAACTCACCTAACCCACCCTAACCCTTATGTCCACACAATCGCACACTTACCTGAACCCAACCCATAACTTTCCACCACAGCGTTGAAAATACCGAAGCAACAGAAACGGACAACCGAATTCTTTCCCAAGGAAAAAATTTGGTTTTCTGTTTTTTCGATATTTTCAGCATTCGCTGAAAACGAGTCATTATTAAAACACTCGAAATTTTGAACGTTCGGTGTTCTAATATAGACCCCATTGATGAGTATCTCACAGCTAGCACTTGCAATCTGATATCTATACTACATCTGCCTTTGGCAAAATATAGGTGCATCCATTATAAAATTTAAGTTGGAAAATTTGTGCAGCCATGTAAGAGAATCATTATTTGTAGACAGTTACTGTTTACTTGCATTACTCATGCACTACAGTGATGTTTGTCTGACAAGGCAAAATGGATCGGCTCTACTTTTCAAGATCACTTGGAACACTGTCATCAACAATGATATAAAGCATTTCTCTGCAACCGCAGTGACGTCACTTACCATGTGTTATTAATTTCATTATGTTTCTTCACAATCAACATACAGGGAATGGCTGTCATTGTTTATTTATGAGTTATTATAGTTGTGGTGGTGCTTTGGCAGGTATTCACATGCTCAATTTCTTTTTTCAATGAATAGTTCCTCGATTACTTGTGGCCTCAACATAATGTGTACACAATGTGTTACTTTTGAGTATGTTACACTCAGTGATTACAAAATTTGACCATGTGTAACACACCCATACACATATATAAGAGTGGTGTGTGTGTGTGTGTGTGTGTGTGTGTGTGTGTGTGTGTGTGTGTAATGGTTGTAACTCAAAAGGTAGAAAACACATTTGGTAGAAAATTTTTTTGTAGTTGTAAAAAATTCAGGCCAGATTCATGAACACCGATACTAAGTGTACACCTTTCTGAGTGAATAGGCAACACAAGCATAATTCCCACGTTCTTCCTCCTAATTTTAGTTTACCTACTGATTTTCTTGCAGCCTTAAATATTGAGGGGGATTCATCAATGTTGTCACCACACATGTGTATACTTAGTATAATCATTCTGAGTAAACAGACAGCAAAAAAAGTAGTAAAGATGTTCTTGAATACAGATCGTGTACATTTAGTGTAGGCATTTATGAATCCGGCCCAGAGAATGCATAAGTGACTGAATGCTTTTTGTGTGAAACACACATGGCTAAATTTAGTTTTATATACTGCAGGTAAGAAGGAATCTGCAGGAAAATTAATGTTTGAATGAAAAAGTGGTGGTTATGAAATGTACAAGACTGTGTTATAGCATTTGGTGGAAATATGCAAGTGTCATCAGGTAAAAATTTGAGTAAAGGTTAGGTAAAGGGACAGATTCAGAGTTGTGCATGTTTTGTGTTGGGTATATTCTGTGTTCTTTTGTCTTGTGTAGTGGTACTAATCTATGAACCTATGAACCTACTGTTTCGGAAAGAGTTTTTAATAATATAATGTTTAGCATTAGGTTTGGGGCAGGAGTAGCGTTACGATTAGGGTTATCACATATGAGTAAGATAAACCTAACACAATGCAAAATGCAGCAGCTATTTTGCCCTTATCCCTCCGCAGAGACAGCCACTGAGATATGCTGTGGTCCATCTTTAGTCACCTGGACTTCTATATGACTTCCTCCCCTTCCTCTGATGAGGGAGTTCTTACAGAAAGCTTTACTATACAAGGCAACAGTCATTCTCGTGTTTCACTTTCGTCCCAGACAAATATGGGTCTCTGTGCTTTGCCCTTATCTAACCAACCTTCATGGTCTCTGGAGCCATGACTGGACCTTCTATCTCACCCATCCAGCAAGCCTTATCTAGTCACCAAAACCCTCAAACTGATTGCATGGATTCCCCAATTCCAGTGACAATTAATGACCTATTGTTTTGCCTTCAAGAGTGGTACAGAGCCTAACCACTCCTCAAAAGCAATCTTCATGAAAACTTTACAAAAGCAAATGGAAAAGGTTTCCTCTGTGGGCTTTTGACAAAGATTTGGCTCACTTCAGAGTTCCAGGACCTTGTATTATGCAGTTCTCGATTGGTCATTTGGATTTTGAAGCTAGCTACTCCACAACTGAAATTCTGCTAGCATCATTTTTGAACTTTCACCCAGGTCTAGACTCTAACTCTACAATCTCTCTTAAGTTTTGCAAGGCATTTTTAAAGGGGAATTTTTCTTCTGAGATCACCCATTAAAGACTCTACCCACTTTGCAACCTCACATTAATGCTTCAAACTCTGACACAACCCCCTTTGAGCTTGTTTTCAGATCCTCTTTGAAGTATCTCATGTGGAAAACCTTATTTTCAGTTGTGAATATTTCTGCAAAGTGATTTTTTGAACTGCATGCCTTTTCTTGCAAACAACAGCTCTTGATTTTCCATAACATAGACTAAATCCTTCTTTTGTAAGGCAGCCACGTAGAGAGCCTTGGACCAGTCTTTTCATGTGTCCATTTTCTTTGCTAACCATACGAACAAAGGAGAATACCAGCTCCATACTCTAAATGTACATCATCAGCTAAAATTCTAGCTTCATAGAGCAAAGTCCATACATAAGAATGACCAACTCTTCAATTCCTTTTTCAAAAACCTAACTAAGAACCAAAGTTTCCAAGGCTACACTATCTAGGTGGATTTCAGGTTGCATTTCCTTTATTTTTCTCCTCCAAAAGTATGGCTTTGCCATCTGTGCCTAAAGTTTATTCTAATAGATTAGCATATTTCAAACATTCCACCATAGGATGATATCAGTGCTGCAGTAACTTGGTCTACAATGCATACTGTCATCAAGCATTATAAACTTATCCTTATATCAAAGTCTAGAGCTGTCTTTGCCTTCATCATCCTCAGGGGTATCTTACCATGATGCCACCTGGGAGGAAAAGTTGCTGGGGAATCTGTCCCAACCACTGAGATGGATGGAGGGGACAATATCAGATATGAAAGTTAAGTATTTAGCATAATGATAAATAATTATTCTCTCTCTTCCTCTATCTCTCTATGCATAATGATGTCATGCCCATCATAGGTTCATAGGTTCATACTAGGCTATCTGCCCTGGGGCATTTATAAGCCTAGCCCGATTGTGTTTGGCTTATGCCACCCCTTGATTTGAGAATACTGTGCCCTTTTTAAAGTTTAGTTTACTGTGCCTCTGTCTAATAGTGACACGGAAGTAATCCCCGGGACAAACCTACGAACCCCCATCCACTCATCAAGATTCTTCTTGAAGAGAGTCAGTGAGGTGCTCTGCCTAACATGAATTGGAATTCTATTCTTCCAGCATGTTATATTTATTTCTGTGCTGAGGTTCAAGTCCCTCGAGCACATGGCTCTAAGGGATTTAGATTTACTGAGGTGGAGCATATCCATTAATTCTGGGTTGGACATAGCTTTATATGACAGGCATAGATCACCTCGAAGTAGGCGGTATGCAACTGAGTAGAGCTGGAGTTTTTTTAACCGAGCAGCATATGGCATCTGTTTGAGTGGGCCAGATGACATAGCCTTTTAAACTCAAAGGAAAAGTAATGGATTATTAAATTAGGTGCATTATTTTCACCTGGATTAAATGAGCATTTGTGAGGGACCAATGGTTGCTCTACATGTTTCCATTTCCATAGTATTTAAATGTGTTCATTGCTATTCATTTATTTAACACTGAAGAAGGTTAAGTTAAGTTTCAGCTGAAACCGGTCTGTTTTTATGGACTACCAATGATTTGTATGGGAGTCCTATTAAGAATTTACAGTTTGCCATTGCCTGCTGGCTTTGCTTTTTGGTTGTGATATTAGTGGTTTGGAGCCTTGCAGTTGCCGTACATGCAGGGAACACTTTGTGGACTAAATTTACAGAACGAACTGATATTTCCAACATCCTGGCAGATAGGTTCAGTGCTAACTTTACCCCCCTCTCACCCCCTAAAGGGGCCATCTCTATACCGGAAGAATGCAAAGTTCCTGTAATCATGGCTGCACAGGTAAAAAACACACTCTCCAAAGCCAAGAACACAGCATCCATGGGACCTGACGACATCCCAGGCTGCATTCTACATGAACTACTGAATGAATTGGCACCCCACCTAAGCACCATGTTCAATCATAGCCTCACCTCAGGCTTTGTGCCCACTGAATGGCACACAGTGGCCCTGGGAACTACTGCCCCATTAGCCTGATGTGCCTGGTCTGCAAGGCCATGGAACATATCATCATGGAACTTATAAACAAAGACATTGGTAATCTTCAGACTCTGGACCCCACCGAGTTTGGGTTTGTAAAAGGCAGATCATGTCTCCTAAACCTGATAGACTTCTTTGAAGCAGTCACCAAAGCCGTAGATGAGGGTAAGGTGGTTCACACAGCCTATCTAGATCTTTCCAAGGCTATCGACACCATCCCCCACTCTGGAATTATAGATAAATTCACTAAACTAGGTATAAATCTCTATGTCACAAGATGGGTTGCCAACTGGCTCACTGACAGAAACCACACTGTGAAAGTAGCAGACTCCAAATCTGACTTCAGACCACTGACAAGTGGAGTACCACAGGGTTCAGTCCTGGGTCCTCTCCTGTTTGATATCTACTTCTCCGAAGTACAGGCTAAGACAGAAGGTCTTTGGCTAATGAAGTTTTCAGATGACTGCAAACAAAGAGCCATAATCGAAACTCATAATGATGTGGGCATCCTACAAAAGGTCCTCACTGAGACAGATGCCTGGTGTCAAAGCCATGGCCTCAAGCTCAATGCCAAAAAGCGCATTGTCATCCCTATTGGTAAAAACTGTGTAACCATGAACTACCACATAGGTGTTGGTCTACTTAACACTGAAAGTATGATAAGAGACCTTGGGATATAGATGGACAGTAGTCTCTCCTTTGATAATCACATCACCACAGTAGTCAGGAAATCCTTCTATGTGGCACACCTCATCATAAAAGGTTTCTCATCCAGGAAAAAAGAGGTCATTGTTCCCCTCTACTCGTCACTCATTAGACCCATTATAGAGTACAACGCCCCTTTTGGTATGTACCTCACAAGACATCTACAACTGGAAAGGCAGCAGAAATACCTCACAAAGAGGATTACCAGCCTCAAACAGATGCCCTAGGCAGACAGTCTCAAAAAAACTCCAGCTTTACTCCATTGCATATCGCCTACTCAGAGGCAATCTCTGCTTAACATACAAAGCTATGTCAAACCTAGAACTGTTGGACATGCTCCACTCAAAGAAATCCCAATCCCTCTGAGCTACATGCTCTAGGGACCTAAACATTGTCACCACAATAAACAGAACATGCTGGAGGGATAGATTCCTGTCCCAGAGACTTCCCATACTCTGGAACAAACTACCTATCTATATCAAACAAAGCTCCTCATTAGCACTCTTCAAGAAAAATCTTGATGATTGGATGGGATATAGGAAATTCACCCCGGGGATCACTTCTGTGGCTCTACTCGACAGTGGCACAGGAAAATAATTTTCTTGGGTGGAGAAACACAGGGTACCTTTTTGGCTAGGCTTTTATAGACCTAAGGGCCAATAGCCTAGTACCTACCTATGAACCTATGAACCTTGTCTAGTTACATTAAAAGAATAAGAAACAACACCCAAATTATTCTGAACATATTAACAATGGCACCCCCTAATCTGTTACAGTAGACATTGTCAACATACTATAAACAAATTCATTGCCATTTTACCTCAGAGATGACCATCCAAAGCCCAGTTATCCCTGAATCCCTCAGCCCTCCTGACATGACTAAAAAACACGTACTTGAGGTGCTTTCCAATACTTAAAATACTTCCCCATGGGACCTGATAATATGCTTGGCTGTTTAATAAACAAGCCTCATGGAATCTGATAATTTACATGGCTGTTTAATAACCAAGCCTTGGAACAGCCACTCCTTAAACTATTTAATTTGAGTTTTGCCACACTGACTGTGTCTCAAAGGTTTGGTAATGATGCCATTTCACAAGGGTGGCCCCAACATTGACCCTAAGAATTATAGGCCCATCAACCTGATGAGTCTTATTTGCAAAGCAATATAACATATTATAAAACTGACCTAATAAACCATGATATTAAACACCTCATTAGGCTAGACCTACAGACATTTGGCTATGTTAAGGGTAGATATTGTCTAAAGAATCTGGTTAACTTCTTCAAAAGGGTAGACACAGGCTGCTGACAATGGTCATGCTATCCATATGACTTACCTTAACCAGCCCAAGGTGTTTAACTCCATCCCTATGCTATCATAGTTAGCAGGCTTCATACATTACAAATAGATCCCTATGTGGTAAGGTAGGTAGCAAATTAGCTAAAAGACAGAACCCGCCACATGACAGTAGCAGAGAATATAAAGCTGACCAGTGGTGTCCCACAGGGATCAGTACTGGGCTCTCTTTTGTTTGGCATTTACTTTTCTGGTCTCCAGACCATCAACCAAGACCGCTGGGTAACTATGTCTGCCAAAGACTGTAAAATGGAAATGATTTTCCCCTCTCTGATGCCCTAACTGTTCAGGAAGAACTTACACTATAAATACTTGCTGTACTAAAAATAGACTCAAACTAAAAAGTGCAATATTGTTACAGTTGGTAGACAGCCTCTCTCCCTAGGATAGTGAACACCTCACTCCAAAATGAGAATGTTTATAAAGACCTGGGAACTTGCACTGATAATTCTCCCTCCTTTGATCATCATGTATTAACATTCTACTTAGCCCAGTTAATTGCCAAAGGAATATCATTTGGATCTAAAGACATGATTTTTCCCTTATATTCAGCATTGATTATGCTAAATGTTGAATACATTACCCCGCCTTTGGGATATTCCTCACCAGACATGTCAAACAACCAAAAAAAAAAAAAACATCCTGAGGTTCCTAACTAAATAGATTACTTGTTTAAAAAAAAAAACTAAGATACCAGAAAAGACTGGAAGCACTGTCCTTTTATTTGGTATTTTATAAAGGAAATCTGTGCCTTTCATTCCATGACGTTAAGGTTGCAATGGTCCTGGATGTCTTGAGTTGGGTCTCTGTCAATTGGTTGAAAGACCAAATTGTGAAAGCCCACATGGTCGAGACCAAATGGTCAACAATTTGGTTTCTCAAACCATTCTGATTGAGATTGTGATAAAGTAGGGACTAGGAATTTGCCCTTTCCTCATTGCAGTGTGATCTCAGAGTTGGTATAAATAATTAGCGGGGGGGGGGGGTGCATTGGGCTTGCCCCCTGCAAAAACATTGTTTGTGTTGTTGGCAGGTGTTGTGTGGATTTTTTCAGTTTTTCAATTAACTGCATTGTCGACCACATCGTTTCTGACATCAGAGGATTTGGCAGCACGTACTATAGAAGGTGGAACAGAGCACTGCATTATTCTAAGAGAGTGCTATTTGCATTTTTTTGTTCTACTTCAGTGTTCCAGTCTGTAAAACAGTTTTATTAGTAGGCCTTATAATAATTAAAAAAACTGCCCTGCTGAATGAAGTAGATGCACTTGACATTATCAAAAGAGCAGAGTGCACACTGCTGTCAAGAAGATATCTTCTGTTTTGGTGTTTGACAAAGTGTATCACTGATTGGCACCAACGAAATGTAGCTGGTAAACTGACATTGGATCAGTTGTGCATTAATCAGCAGAAATGAGCGCTGTACTAAACCTGCTGCTGTACTGGAGAGCCGAACTTTTGTGTGAAAGTATATCTATGCTCAAGCAGCAGCAGCTAACAAACTGGCAAACGAGAGTACAAAAAGGGCAGTTGGCTTGCTGTGCAAACATCATGGGAGGAAATGATCTACAGGTAATGAATCCCGAGAACCTAGACCAATGGCAAGTGACCAAGGGTAGCAAACGTACAGATGGGAATTAAGTTGCTCTCATAAAGCATGCTGATGCAGTCAGTCCTATAAGTCCAACTAGAGCTTACCTGTGTAGTGAGAGTTCAACAAGAAAGAAACAGCACACTGTGTGCAATACAATGCAGAAGAACACCATCCCTTTGGTGCTGTGTATCTAGCTTCTGATCCAGATAAATGCTCACCATCTGATTGAGACTAATGGCCATTCTGTGGTGGGGACAAATGTCCATCTGATGATGTATGCCTCCCATCTTGCTGGTGAAGCTTGACCAACCCTCAGCTGATGACTTATGCTGATCCTCTGTTGCAAATATATGCTCATTTTCTATTGTTAACATATGCCCACTTCTGGATATTAAAGGAAGCCTGCCATGATGCTGGCACATGCCCATACTGTGGTGCATATGCATGCCTATCTTCTGGTACATATTCTTGATCACACTTTGATGCGGATATTCCCATCCATGCAGGAGATGCATACTTTCTGATAGTGAGACATGTCTGTTTGCAAGTGTGTGTCCATTGTCTGAATAACATGTGTGACCATACAATTACTGACATAAGCCCACTTTCTGTAATGAATGCATACCCCCCCCGATACTAACATATGCTCTTCCTCTGATGTTGATACTTATCTGCTCTCAGATGCTAATAGAAAGCTTCCCAGTTGATTATTTAGGCATTACCTTTAATGTTGATATATTACCACGTATATCACTACAAGCCCACTTGTACTGCTGACACAGCAGGCTTCCTGTTGATGCTGATACATACCTATACTCTGTGTTAACAATATTTATTATATATTACTGATTATAACTAGCAACTGTCCAGATTTTCACAGACTGTCCAGATTTTTGCTTCATAGTTTTTATCTGCTCCTCATAAAATGTGTGTTTTTCTTGCAAATCATCGAGAATTGAAGTCACTAAGCAATGATGGACATTTGAGTTCCAGAATTCATATCTTTTAGAAAATGCATGCTAACACATGACCTGTTTATTCTATCAAAGTTCTAGGTGTATGAGAGCAATTTAAAACATATCCCTATTTTTGTGCCATTGCTCTCTCATTATTTTTGGCTTTGTTCATATTTCTTGGACTAAGTGGTTGAGAGGTATATTACTGATACTTAGAGAATGGGCATACTGTACGTCAACACCTTGATTGGAGAACGAACGTTGTCTTTCAGGGTATTAAAGTACAAGTAAGGTCCCCTGACAAACGAGTCTGCCACTTCACGGCAGCATATCAAGCTGCCATGGAGCTCGGACTCCACAAAAAATAATGGATGCCATTATTTACACTCGTTATGCAGTGGTTCTTCTGTTTAGCAAACATAAAATATGTGTGTGTGTGTGTGTGTGTGTGTGTGTGTGTGTGTGTGTGTGTGTGTGTGTGTGTGTGTGAGAGAGAAAGAATTTGAGAGAGTGAGAGAGAAATAAAGAGTGATCTTGTGTGACTGAATGTGTGTATGAAAGTAGAGGATACTGTATGTGAGAAAGAGATCGAGAGAGAGTGAGAGTGGTCTTGCGTGAGTGAATGCTTGTATGAAAACAGAGGAGCCTGTGTGTGTGAGAGATTGAGAGTGAGAGCGATCTTTTGTGAGTGAGTGTGTGTATGAAAGCAGAAGTGATTGCATGTATGTGTGTGAAAGCAGAAGAGACTGTGTATGTATGGATTTACTATCAAAAGGTTGAAATTCATATGGTCTAATGTTTATTTGATCGATCCATATGGTTGACACATGAATATTAAGTAGTTCATTTGGTCGACAGGACGTGCATGCAAATTACCTGCTGACATTATGTTGACAACAGGGCAAGGATATACCCTTGTCAGCACTGTTGTGCGATCTCGGAGTTGTAATATATAAGTAGCAGGGGGTGTGGCGGTGCAGGGTGTTAGTGCTGCAGGTGTTTTTCGACCATTTAAACTTTGACATTTTTTTTTCAGTATTTTGCATGTTCGGTGTAATGACTTATGGCATTATGACTGTCGACCATAGAATTTCAACATTTTGATAGTAAACCCTATGTATGTGTGTATGGGAGAGAGAATGGGTTCAATGTAACATTGTTGTGTTTTACTTAGTTATTATTTTTTTAAGCACTATATTATTTTTTATATATGTTTGATGTAAAATGCTTCCTCCCAACACCACTAACTTATACTACAGTAAGTTTGAAACATTAGGCGGAGGAACTATTTTACATTAAAAATATATAAAAAAATAGTATAGTACTTAAAAAAATAAATAAGCAAGTAAAACACAAACATTTTACAGACATCATCAGCCTCCGCCTGCAGCTTTGGGCCTCCTAACATCCGTGGGCAGGCATTAATTACACATTAACACACACCCTGTCAGGCATTATTGCCTGCATATTTGCCCCCTTGTAATGTTATACACTTCCAAACCTAACTCTGAAATTTGTAAATGATTGTCTAAATGGGAGATATTTAGTGGTGATAATTTACAACTATTACAGCAAAAAAAAAACAGCTATATAATTCAGCTGAAAATGCCCCCATTATGACTCAACTGACAAGTAAAAAAAGAAAATAAAAATTCAGTGAAGGAAAAACCTTTAATGTACTTCCAAAACCAAACTGAGGACTGTCCCCTTATGTTTTTTTTTTTTCCATAAAATATTATTCCAGCACAGTAGACTGTCTCCTTATGTTTTATCATAAGATATTTATTCCAGTAATCAAACCTGGAAATAAAAGTGCATTAAAATAAAAAAGCATGCTTTTTCAGAGCCACATTGTCAGTGGGACATTGCAAACACCACAGATGTATTCCATGTACATTAATTACACTGAGCATGTGCATAAGTAGCACTTTGGGCAGTATTCTTCACTGAATCATTTCTGTACAATAGGACATCCACAGGTTTCCAAATTCCACCAGGAAGGATTAATGCATACTTGCTGAAAAATAATTGTTCTGTTGCAAGTGATTGAAAGCACATTGTCATTACAACTCTACCTCAAAGATCAAAATAAATATTTTTGCAAGGAAAACACCTGTCTTGCCTTACATATACTAACTCCACAATTCCACATCACAGAGCAAAGAAGAAATGTCTTCATTAAATCCAGCACCAGTTACATGCAAGCAGACCTCTCAAATGTCCCTATTTTGGAGGAAAGTTCCTATTTTCAGACTTGATTTAACTCTGAACAGGATGTCCCTATTTTTGTAGGTATGTCCCTATTTTCAGGCTTTATTTACACATTCACACAATTTTATAAATCTTCCTCATAACGTGATTATTGAAGCTGCCTAATACACAGAAACTGAAATTGCATGACCGACATACTA
This sequence comes from Protopterus annectens, assembly GCF_019279795.1. Classification (NCBI taxonomy): domain Eukaryota; kingdom Metazoa; phylum Chordata; order Ceratodontiformes; family Protopteridae; genus Protopterus; species Protopterus annectens. The sequence continues at coordinate 841,024,707 of NC_056733.1, read as the reverse complement.
GTGGCACCAATAATTTAAAAGAAAGAGGACCCAACATTTTCCATCTCCCTTTTTTAGGAACAAAAAATAAATGACCTTGTGTGGTAGAATTTTGTAATACAGTTCATTAAACACTACAGATTGTGCACATTCTTTGATAGTGTACTTACATTTTTCCATCATTTTTGTCACTGTCTGTTTTTTAAGCATTAGTCAGAGAAGTATCTCACATTCCTACCAGAAGCAGGAAGAGTTATGTGTTATTTTGTTTTCAGATTTTATGCTAATTATATATCCAGGTTTGAGGCTGGATATCCCTATTTTCGAGGGCTTTTGTTCCAATTTTCAATGTCTGCAGGTTGAGAGGTATGTATTTAAGTAACAATCCTACAGCTATTTCAGTGCCCCATTACTTGTCTGTCTCTCCTTATTTACTATAACCCCTGTTCAAACCTGTCAGTGTGCAGACTATTTTCTTTTCTACTTGTACAAGGATCACAGATATTTGCATTTAATTTAAAACTTTTACTTCAAATTTTATAGCACCAACACTGGAGGCCATTTTTACTAAACAAAGCAGTCTCACATTGAAAACAGACTTAGCATGAGCAGTGGTAAACTTATGAAACTAATATTCATTCAAAATGCATCTGGCCAGTGGCAGATTGAGTGTATCTTGGGCCTCGGGCTGTTTTCAAACCATGGACCCCCTGCACACATTTTTCGGACCATGCATAAATGCATGTGTTCTTTGATTCACCTTCCTGATTGTATTAAATTATGTTCCTTGTTAAATATAACAATATTTGTTAGAGTGTGTTTTAAATTTGTAGTTTTGAGCATTTTTTTTCCAGTAAGCAGTGAAACAAAATGTATAAATCAATAATGACAAAAGTACCCATTTCAGAACAATTCAGCCATAAAAGGCCATCCAAACTGCTATCATTATAATCTACCAATATCAGTCAATATGCACAATCCCTGCAGAAGTAAAAGTCATTGGAATAATTCCACATTAAAGAGAACTGTTACTAATGCAGACGTTTCTGCTGGCAAACAACTTTGCATTTCAGTACTTTATATACAAATCCAGTGCCTGCTGCTCTTGAATGATAAACTGTTTATGCTACATTAAAAAAAATGGAGTATTGATGATATTGCCATAACATTGCTGAACTATACCAACTATGCAATATAAGTAGTGGCTGGCCAGTGACAGCAGGTTTATAGTTACTAGGCATGTAGTCCTAGAGATCATTTAGGGGCTTAGCCAAAATTCCCAATTGCTCCAAAGCACTGTCTAGATAAGTGGTCCGATCGATTTCACACAGTAGATAAATGAAGGTAGTAAGATTCATTCATAAAAACCCTTGCCACAGGAAGCAGTTCATTAACAAGTTGGTGCTTTAGTACTCTGTGCTAATTGCCAGATAAATAGTTTTAAATAAATACTAAAATCCTTTACAATCTGAAATGACAGCTAAGCTTGTAGCATACTAGTATGTAATAATAACGACACAATGGATGGCTCTGATCATAAGTTCGAATGCAGTCTGTATGACCTGACAAACGTCACCCCCTCCACATTTGCTGAAGGTTGTAAAGAAAGTACTGCAAAAATATATTGCTAAAATGCAATATTTTGTAGACTACTGAAATGCAATATGATTACACTATATTACACAATCCAGGCCTATTAATGAATAAATTAATTATTTAGCAGAATGAATAAAGAAAAACAGTTAAAGACAAAATAAATGCTGCAGCAGCTTTTGTTCAATATCCCACAAGTCATACAAAAATCAGAAATATTACGGCACACAGCATATTATTTTTAGGGGAGCTTACATGCTTGTATTACATTAACATGTTACGTTTGACTTCTCTATGCATTCTCTATCAACAAGAATAGCTATCCCATCTGACATCACTCATTGCAGGTTTGACCTACTTGAATTGTAAATAATGCTGTATTGTTGCAGTATATACCTCCAGAGTCAACAAAGCCAGACTGTGAACAAATGAGGCCCTATACATGGTAATGAATCAGGCCCCCCGTCAAACATATCAAAATCCTCTTAATCGTCTGTCTCTACCCAGTTACCATAAACATTATTTAGACCTGCCATTGTATGCATTGTTTTTTCTTTACTTTTTATAATTACCATAGAGAATTGGAGAATACACCTTTATTTTTCAAAATCTATAGAAAAAAAAACCTGATAGCTATTTTCTAAACAAAACAAAACACTTTCCCACTGAAACAGACTTAACATGAGAAATAGTAAACTTATTTTCATTTGAAACTCATATTTAGTAAAAAAAAATATCTGGCAACCCTTTAGACTACAAGAGAAATGCTGGATTTCATACTCAAGCAGCATTCTATGAAGTGCTAATTAGTCTCTATGTAAAGAGCGCAGGAATTCAAAAGGCAAATGTATAATGCATTTGCTAACAACCTGAGACACCCCATTGGACACAAGTGTCCCTTTTCAGGAGCAGCCCAGGAGTGCAGTCTAGTGACATTTATTTATTTATTTATTTATTATTTATTTACATTTGTTGACCGGGAGAGTCCGACTGGGCACAGGTCCATTTTCAGCGGAGGCCTGGGGAGAAAAGCTCCACATTAAGTATTACTTATATTATACAGTTAAAAAAACATAGCATTTAAAATATAGACATTAGACCAGCTGAGGACGTAAGACAAGAATAAAACATAGATGTAAAACAGCTGTAGAGCATAGTTCAATTTTAAAATATGGTGACATATACTAAACATAGTTACAAATGTAGTTGAGATTCATTGGTGAACAATTGATACAATCTGTTTTTGAGGTACATAACAGCCATTAGCAGTTGTTGCTACAAGAAGTTAGTACTATGTGGTAGGTAGCTGGAAACATGAATAGCCAAGCTTGCTAAGAGTAGGTTGTTGATAGGGGGCCGAGAGAGGTAGTGGGTGGGTGGAGTGGATGGTATTAGAGCGGGGGGGGTTGCAAGGGCATATCTGGCAAGTTTTTAAGTGTGATTTTAGTAAGGATTTGAAGTGGGTGCAAGAAGTTAAAGAGGTAATTGAGGATGGGAGGGAGTTCCAGAATTTGGCTATAGTGCAGGAGAATAATGCTTTTCCACCAGAGTTACTGGCTCTTGTGACCTGTAGAAGGTTTTCGTGGCTGGATCTTAGTGGTCTTGTGGTTATGTAGGGTTGGAGTAGATTCTGGAGAGATGGGACTTTTAGTGGTTGGTTTATTAGTTTGTGGACGAGTGTGAGTTGGTACCATTGAAGGAGGAGGGGGAGCTCTAGCCAGCCCAGTTCTGCTAGTGAGAGACAGTGGTGAGTATGGTAGGAAGCCCCTGTGGCGAATTTGTTGATTTTGTTGTAGCAGGTTTCGAGCTTATTTAGATTGCATTGTCTAAGGTTAATAAATATTGGAGAGGCACAGAGTAGGGTAGAGATAAGATGAGAATTTGCTACTGAAATTTTATCTGCTTTGGTAAGCAGTTGCTGATTTCTATATAATGCTCCTAGTTTTTTGTGCACTTTTTTAATGGTCATGGAAATGTGAATGTCAAAGTTCAGTTTATTGTCTATTTCTACTCCTAGTAATTTGGTGTGTTCTGTAGGATGGATGGCGGTGTTGTCTTTTGCTGTGATGTTAAAGTGAGAGCTGTCTAGGGTAAGTTTGGTGAGTTGGAAGATTAGTAATTTTGTTTTGTTTGGATTGAGTATTAGTTGGGCATCGGATAACCAAGTTTCAATAGAGGAAAATGCTTCCTGTGTGACTTTTTGCAGTTTGGGTAGGGAGTGGGCTGTGCAGATGATGGTTGAGTCATCTGCGTATTGTATAAGTGTGCCATGTGTTGTGGCTGAGACTAGATTATTGGTGAAAATAGGGAAGAGTAGGGGTCCCAGGATGGACCCTTGGGGAACCCCTATGAAGACTGGTAGTTGGGGGGATAGGTCGTCCTGCCAAACAACTGCTTGTTGGCGGTCAGATAGGTAACTCTGAAACCAGTTGTTGACTGGCTGAGAGAAGGATAGTTATCAAGAAGAGAGATGAGTTGTTTGTGTGAGACCATGTTGAAAGCTTTAGAAAGGACTAGGAAGGTAGCTGAGGAGAGATAATCTGCATTTTTATTTTGTAGGATAGTGTTAGAGAAAGAGAGTAAGGTGGTGGTGGTGCTATGGTTAGGTCAGAAGCATGTTGTGTGTTGGAGAGGAGGTTGTTAGCAAGGAGGTGATCTGAGACTTGAGAATGAATGCATCTCTGGTATTTTGGAGAGTGGTGAGAGAATAGCTATGGGGAGGTAATTGGTTAGATCTGTGGAGGGGCCTCCTTTGTGTAGGGGAATTATGTGTGAGACTTTCCATAGTGTGGGAACATAACTTTCTGACAGAGATCTGTTAATTATGTGTGAGACTTTCCATAGTGTGGGAACATTACTTTCTGACAGAGATCTGTTAATTATGTGTGAGACTTTCCATAGTGTGGGAACATAACTTTCTGACAGAGATCTGTTAATTATGTGTGAGACTTTCCATAGTGTGGGAACATAACTTTCTGACAGAGATCTGTTAATTATGTGTGAGACTTTCCACAGTGTGGGAACATAACGTTCTGACAGAGATCTGTCAATCAAGAGTGATACGGGGTAGGCTAGAGCATCAGCTGCAAGGTGAAGGTCTTCACTTGGGAGGTTGTCTGCTGCTAATCTGGTGGGTTTAAGTTTAGTTAATAGTTGTTTTATTTTGGAGGTAGGAACAGGAGAGAAAGAGAAGCTAGTGGGGAGATTGTTAGTTGTAGTTAATGGTGTGAGTTTATGGGGGAGTTGTGTTGTCTATCTAGTGATAGTACGGTTTGTGTGAAGTGATTGTTGAAAGAGGTAGCAATATTTTCGGAGGAGTGAGTAAAGTTAGAGTGGGTGTACTTACTTTACCTGGGTGGAGGATGTAGTTTACTGAGGACCAGAATTGTTTGGGGTTATTTTGGGAGGAGGTAAGGGCAGACTGGTAGTATTGGATTTTGTCCTGTTTTATAAGCTTTTTGGTTCTATTGCGTAGTTCTAGGAATTTTTGCCTAGTAGAGGGGTTTTTGGTTTTGCACCAGTTATCCCAGGCTTTACCCCAGGTTTTCATTTCAGACTTAGTGTTTTTTTGTAGCCATGGGGATGGTTGGGCTCTAGTTTGGGAACGTCTTATGGAGGCATGGTAATTAAGGATGCTTAGGAATGTTTTATTAAAGTAGTCAACTGCATCATCTAGTTTGAGGTATTTTAGAGGTTGCCAGTTACAATCTTTTAGGGATGAGCTGAATGAGAGAGGGTTGAAGTTAGTTTTTTTGCGTATATGATGGTAGATGATAGGTTTTGCTTTATAAAGGTGTTCTCTTAGTAGGAAGGTTGGGGAGTGATCACTAAGGCTGTCAGATAAGCAGCCTGCTATATATGACTGAGGGTTCTTATTAACTAGTATCCAATCAAGGGGTAGTGTGTTTGTTGGAGTTTTTATTTATCCTAGTAGGTGACTGGACTATTTGGGTGAAGCCATGAAGGTTTACATGATGGGTTGGGTGGTTACTAGAACAGGATTGACAGTCAGTGTTGAAGTCTCCTAGAATTAAACTTTCTTGGGGTAGGTGGTGGGTAGTCCAGCTGAGGAGGTTTTCAAGTGGAGGGATGCTTTGGCCAGGTGGGAAGTAGCAACCTGATATGTTTAGGGTTTTATTTTGGTTTATTTTAAGGTTGGTATATGTTATTTCTTCCTTACTTATTTGGGGAGCTGCTAACTTTACGATCTAGATGTCTAGATGCTGTTTAATATTATAGCTATACCACCTCCTTTTTTGTTTAGTTGGTCAACTCTTAATATATTGTAACCGGTAGGGAGGATTTGCTCATTAGTAATGTGTGGTTTTAATCATGTTTCTGTTAAGGATCACTACATCAGGGGAGTAGAAGTCTATGGTGGCATGGAGTTCATGCACCTTGTCGCATATACTTCCAATATTTAGGCTTATCAGAAGGAGGTCGGTTGGCTTTCTATTGGCTGTGATTTGGGAGAAAATGTGGTTTGTAATCTGATTATGAGGGGAGGGGTTGGAGATTGAGAGGCCAGGATTGGGATGGATATCTCCACTGAGTGCTAGGTTGGATATTAATGAGATTATTAGTTTTATCAATTTCTGTATATGCTTGCTTATAAGGGAAGTTTTTTTATTGTGTTCTGTGGGTAATAGGTATGGTGGTAGGGGTTGTTTTTAGTTTAGGTATTGTGGTCTGTAGTCTATACAGAGGGTGTATCAGGAAAGTTGTTGACCTGATGGGAGAGCAGTAGAGTAGAGGCAAGATATGAGTGGTGGTGTGTGTAGAGGTGGTAGTGGTTGAGTGCAGGAATGGTGGAGGCTTGGTAAGATGTGATGTATGCAATGAGTGTACATGCAGTGAGTATAGGTATGGTGTGCTTGTACATATTAGCTGAGTAGGAGGGATAGTTGTGAGAAGCTGTAGGAGGAAGTATAGGTGTAGTGATGTTATAGGTTGTCTGAAAGGTGGGAGTGGTACTGTTTGTAAAGAAGGTAGGACCACTGGGGTGGGTGAGAATCAGGGGCAGGGAGGGGAGCGTGGCAGGCAATAGATGAAGGAAGACTGTCAGTAGGTTTAGGAGCCAATTTAAAGGGAAAAAGCTAATAAAATACAACCATAATACAAGGTAGGATAGACCCTTCCATGGCGTTTTTTGTTTTGAATAACGAAATTTTGAAATAACTTGGCAGAGTCACATAGAAAACAAATGAAAGCTGAGGGAATCAAACCCTGTACTACAGGAAACAGCTCTTCAGTGCATAGCTTATTCATCTTCACTAAGTGCTAGACAAACTGTTGTAGCCCAAACCGTGCATTTCACAACCTATGTGCCTATAAAAACAAGCTAAATTAAAAATGTATTTATAACAGAAATATTAACATTAAACAAAGACTTCATGTTGTCCAGTTTATTCACAGATAAATAATAAAGACACTGTCAGCATTCAGCAAAACAAAGAAACAAAAGATCACTTCCAAATCAAGTCCTTCCTTTACGTCATAAGTACTCTGGTTCATAAATAGTAACTGGGCTTGCAGTAAAGGGGACTATAAGTACTCTGGTTCATAAATAGTAACTGGGCTTGCAGTAAAGGGGACCATAGAAGAGCCTAACCTAAATTTCCAGTTGCCCCAAAGTACTGTCTGGTTAAGTGGCTTGCTCAAGAGTGGGGCATAAATAAGAAGCAAAAGCAGAGATGTTCTGCAAAATTGTATACAGATAACAGCAGATTGCAATAAATCACTAAAAAAGTTAACAGAGTAGCACGTTTTGCATCAACATTTATTTTATTGATTTATCCCTTGTTAACGAAAACAAAAGGCTAGCACACATTTGTCAGCACAAATACTTTTAATCACTGAATGAACATATCTCCAATGGGAGTAAAATAAGCATACCAGTTTTGGTTTTTGGCCTTTCTCAGTGCAATATTAACAATTGACTATACCCCTCCTTAAATAACAAACATACAATACTCATTGGTTAGTTACAAATACTGATTAAGTCCTGGAGAAAAAAGTGCTCCTAATAAAATAACCCATTTCCTCTTTTCTATTTAATATATTATGCCAGCTTGTCTTATCTATAATGTTATACATAATTCTATCTATAATGACAAATCTGAATCTAGCTGTGGGGTGCTTAATTTTATGTTTGTATAGGGCATTGGACTGATAACCACATTTAACATTACTAAGGTGCTCAGAAATATGTAATTTCAATGGAAGTTTGTCCTACATAAAAAGCAGAACATGCACACAAAACCAAACAAATAACCCAGTCCGATTGACAATCACCATTAACATATATATGAAAGACCCGCGATGTATTGTAGGTGGTAAGGTGTGCAGTTTTTGAAACATATTGACAAAAACTACAATGACTGCAAGGTCGACAGCCCTTTAACACCTCCCCATGTAATGTTTGTTGCAAAACTGCAATCCTATTGTCTATTTACTCTTGTTAACCAGGTTAGTCCCATTAGGCTAGTGGTCTTTTTTTAGGGGAGATCCAAGGTAGTATTTATACTACTAGGGGCTATTTCAGGTCTACATAAATATTTATGTTGTACTTATAGTGACCTGTGTGGCAATATTTCTTTGTACTTTTCTGCTTTTATTCCATGTTTTAGCCGAAAAAAAGTTTTCTGTTTGCATTTTTTAGTTTGTTCTGGGACCTTAGTCTTGTACTTTAATTTACAGTTGTGGAAAGATTGTGTTTCTACATTATTCTGTACTTCTATTCCTACAAATAGAATTACTTGTAAAAGCTGTTTGTATTTTAAACTCTGCCAGACCACTGTTTTGTAGTTTTAATTCTATGAACTACCACATAGGCAGCAATCTACTTAACACCGAATGCGTGATAAGAGACCTTGGGACCTAGGTGGACGGTAGTCTCTCCTTTGATGGTCACATCGCCACAGTAGTCAGGAAGTCCTTCTCATACCTCTCAAGTGTACCTCATTACGAGGAATGTACCTCATTTGGGGTCTTAAAAAGTTCATGTTCCTCGAAGTTCCTCAAAGTTCTACACTGAAATAGTCTGTCACACATTCAGTGATAGGATTTTTTTTTTTATGAAATCCATGATAAATAGAAATTAATCATATTAATTCATTAAAGAGTCTTCTTTATAAGTAAAAACAGCATATTTTAACCATCCTATGATCTTCCTAGTTGAAGTTGTTAGTAAGCCATTAGTATTTGTTCCACATTTTGACCATTTGTTCCACATTATGAAGGCGAGTGTTCCTCATTTTGGAGATGGAAGGTTGAGAGCTATGGTCCTTCTACATGGCACACCTCATCATAAAAGGGTTCTCATCCAGGAAAAAAGAGGTAATTGTTCCCCTCTACTCGTCACTCATTAGACTCATTATAGAGTACAATGCCCCTTTTGGAATGTACCTCACAAGACATCTGCAGCAGCTGGAAAGACCACAGAAGTACCTCACAAAGAGGATTACTGGCCTCAAACAAATGCCCTACACTGACCACCTCAAAAAACTCCAGCTTTACTCCGTAGCAGATCGCCTACTCTGATGTGATCTCTGCCTAACATATAAAGCTATGTCAAACCCAGAGCTGTTGGACATGCTACACTTAAAGAAATCCCAATCCCTCTGAGCTACATGCTCTAGGGACCTAAACCATGTTACCACAATAAACAGGACATGCTGGAGGGATAGATTCCTATCCCAGAGACTTCCTATACTCTGGAACAAGCTACCCATCTATGTCAAGCAAAGTTCTTCATTAGCACTCTTCAAGAAAAATCTTGATGAGTGGATGGGAAATAGGAAATACACCCCAGGGATCACTTCTGTGTCTCTGCTGGACAGTGGCACAGGAAAATAACTTTCTTGGGTGGTGTAAGCTATGGTACCTTGCTGGCTAGGCTTACGTAAGCCCTTGGGCCGATAGCCTAGTATCTACCTATGAACCTATGAAGTACAGTGCAGAAATTCAAAAGACAAATGCTCATACACAGGACTATGTACTAATGCCAGATCCAACTCTTAGTAATTTAGTCCTGTATTTTTTTCCATAAACAGTGTTACTGATAAATGTCTGCATAGTCTGGTGCCTTAAACTGTAGTAAAGTTCAATAGTGAGAGAATTGTCTCTGCTCCAGTTTGTGATTCAGTGCCTTTATTGTCTGCTTATCATTTACTTGCTTAAAGTTGCATTCTGTGTCTGCCCCATTCCCCACTAACACTTTAGGCTAAAGTTTCTGAAGGAGCTCCAGTACTGGCTTTATGTGATTGTATACTTGTCTAGCTAGCCTACTTTTTCCTTCAAAAATGTTTGCCAAGACTCCCACCCTTTTGTTGTGGTGGTGTTATAAGGCTGTGTCTTTGGCCTCCACTCCTTACGATAATTTGATTTCCAAAGTCCCTCCCTCCCCTCTTTCATTGCTGTAGACTGTTGTGCACACTATTTATGTACTTCCTCTTCCCACCAATTGCTTTGCATAGATCCATGATAATGAGTGCCCACCCAGCAAAGCAGTATCGGCCTTTATTAAATATTGTCACCTGCTCAGTTTCCAGGAGGGCAGCAAAACTGAGAGTCCTACTCTGCATTTCAGAAGTGCTTACTTGTGTCCAGTGCCATCCAGGCAAAGTTAAGTACCTCTGATTGCTAAATTGCACTTGCTTAAGTTGTTTTGAATGATCTCTACTGTTACCTGCTTTTATGCAGGCATTTCACTATATTTTTTGGTAAAACATTGCTCTTCCTCTCACTCTTACTGTTTTAGGACTGTCTGCAAATCACCTTCAGGCTCAGGAAGGAATTTCCAGCTAGCTGTTAATTGGCTTGTGATAGCATTGCAATTGTGAGGCTGAGGACTGGGTTTATTCATCTTGTGGCAGGTGACATTTGCTCAATCTATATGACTTGGGAAAAAGACAAAAGAACTTGTGGTGTAGTCATTTTATTGGCCAGAGGGCTCATTAGTTAGTTTTCCTTTTTTTTTTCTGTGCTGCTATAAATTTTGTGAATTTGCATGGGTTAATGGTGTCTTGTACAGCAACAAACACCTAGAAAGCAAGTTTTCCCTGTAAAATAGTCCATAAAACTGTACCCTGTAAAGTATCAATGCAGAACAAATACCTTATTATTTTATTATTTTATTTTATTTTACATTTGTTGACCGGGCTAGTCTAGCTGGATATATGTCCGTTTTCAGTAGAGGCCCGGGGAGAAAAGCTCCAAACAGGAAATTGATAAAGTTAAACTAAGCAATTCTACAGAAATTAGAACTAGGCAATACTAAATAAATTGAACTAAGCATTTCTATACAGAAAATATAAAATAAGCAAAATAATTTTTTTTTTTTTTTTTTTTTTTTATAAAATTACACTAGAAAGTTATGAGCAGTTATTAGATAAAGGGAATAATAAATGTATCTTATTCTCATTATAGGAGAGTAAGAGTAGAGTTGAAGGCAGTGGATACAGGTGTAGTAATAGAGTTAAGATTAAAGAATGGAAGAGAAAAGATATCGATGGGGGTTAGTACATGGACAAAGCCAGTGTGCTTTCAGATGTTTTTTAAGATGTTTCTTGAAAAGAAAAGTAGAATTAATGGTAGATAATGCAGCAGGAAGTTGATTCCAGACTTTACCTACGGTGTTAGCAAAAAGAGAATCACCAGCTTTGTTATTAGCTTTGCTGGATAAAACTAGGAGCTTGTTAGCAGAGCGTAATGTAGGTAGATTATTGTAAGGAGTAATAAGATTAGTCAAGATCGGAGTGTTGTTAGGGAGGTGTAGAATCTTTTGTGTTATAAGCAATTGTTGAAAGAGTATATGGTTTTGCAGTTCTAGCCATCCTAGTTGTTTGATGTTAAGACAGTGGTGAGTTTTAAAGGCGGAACTTGTGATAAATCTAGTTATGCTATTATAACATATGGAGAGCTTAGTGAGGTTGCTTTTGGATAGATTGGTATATATGACAGAGGCATAAAAGAGGGTGGAAATGAGGTGGGTCTGAGCAATTGTTTTCCTTGTAGAGGGGGTAAGGAAGGTTTTTATTCTGTAGAGTGAGCCAAGTTTTCTGTTAACAGACTTAATGGTGGCGTTTATGTGTTCATCATAATTGAGATGATTATCGATAGTTACCCCTAGTAGACGGGTTGTAGTATCTGGGAAGATGTTGGTACCATTGTTAGAGGTTATAGAGAAGAAAGGAGTGGCTGATTTGTGAGTAGGAGTAAAAAGCAATAGCTTTGTTTTTTTGGGGGTTTAAGAGGAGGCAGTGTTGCATAAACCAGTTTTCAACATTCTGAAAAACAGTTTGTGTGAGGGAATGGAGAGAGGGTATATCATTGGCTGTACATATTAATGTGGAGTCATCTGCATATTGAATGCAGGTGGCTTGGGGTATGTTGATGTGTAAGTTGTTAATAAATAAGGAGAAGAGTAGGGGACCTAGGATGGAGCCCTGTGGGACTTCAATGTTTACAGGAAGTAGTGAAGATAGACTGTTCTGCCAAAGTACTGCTTGCTGTCTATTTTCCATATAGGATCTAAACCATTGTATGGCTTGGGGATTAAGAGAATGAGCCTTTAGTTTGTCAAGCAGCAGGTTATGGTTTACCATGTCAAAGGCTTTTGACAGGTCGATAAATAGAGCAGAAGAGAAGGAGTTGTTGTTGCGATTCTTGTATATAGAGTCGGTAAAGGATAGAAGGGCAGTAGATGTACTGTGAAATGGCCTAAAGCCATGTTGGCAGTTAGCCAATAGATTATTTTGTAGTAAGTGGTTAAGTAGCTGCTTGTGAATACATTTTTCCATTATCTTAGCTAAGGGGGAGAGTAAAGCAATAGGGCGAAAGTTAGAAAGTTCTGTAGATGGTCCTCCTTTATGTAAGGGGATGATATGGGATACCTTCCATAAAGTAGGGATTCTAGCTTCAGAGATAGTTCTGTTAATAAGGATAGAAATGGGATAGTCTATGACTTTTGCAGCTATTTGTAGGTATTCAGAAGGGAGTCGGTCAGCAGAAGGGGTGCAAGGTTTTAATTTTTGAAGAAGCTTACAGATGAAAGCTGTAGATACTGGTTGTATCTGAAAGGTAGGTGATGTAGGATTGCAGGTATCTGTTTGGGATGCAGCAGTGGGTGGTAAAGAATTAGCCAGGGTTTTAATGGCTTCTGTGAAGTAGTTATTAAAGGCGTCAGGGATCAGGTTGGAGTTACTTTTGTTGAAACCGATTGGGTCTGGAGTAGTAGTGTGACCTGGCTGAAGGAGTTTGTTTATGGCAGACCAGAATTTTTGTGGAGTTTGTTGATTGTTTTTTTGAAGATGTAGGTAGTAGTCTTTTTTGTCTCTAAGAATATCTTTCTTTGTAGCATTTCTTAACTGTTTAAATTGGAGATGGGTTAAAGGACATTTGGTAGATCTCCATTTGGCCCAGACTTTATTTCTGAGTAGTATCTTTTGTCTGGTTTGTGGTGTGAGCCAGGGAGCAGATTTTGATTTTATTCTAGTGGAGCGATAGGGTGCGTGGGAGTCTAGGATTTGAAGAAAGTTAGTATTAAAGTAGGTAACAGCTTCGTCTAATTTTAGATAGGTTAGTGGTGACCAGTCACATGCTTTTAATTCAGATATAAAGCTATCTGGATTAAATAATTTTTTTAAGCGTGAGGTTTTAAGTTGATGGGTAGGTGCAGTATGGACTTTTTCTCTAATAATGTAGGTAAGTGTGTGGTCACTGATGTCATCTGGGAGTGTTCCTGGAGTATAAGAATTAGGGTGGCTATTAATGAGGATCCAGTCCAAAGTACTTTCCTTTTTACTGGATTTATGGATTCTTGTAGTAGATGATATTAGTTGTGAGAATCCAAAGAGGTTTATATGGTTGGTAGGGTTTAGGGAATTGCAAGTAGACCAGTCTATGTTAACATCACCAAGTATGATGGTCTCCTGGGGTAGTTGGATAGGGAGGTGGCTTAGTAGGTTCTCTAGAGAATTGGTGTTATTACCTGGAGGTAAATAAATACAGATTATATAGATGGATTTGGAGTTATTTATTTCAAGTTTGATGGATAGGGTTTCAGATTTGGTGTCTAGTGATGGAAGCACATTAACTGTGGAGATTTTGAGGCTTGATTTATAGAGAATGGCTATACCCCCACCTTTTTTAATTTTACGGTCATTTCTGAGTATGTTGTAGCCAGGAGGTGTGATTTCTTGGTCTAGAGTAGTTGGTTTTAGCCAGGTTTCAGTAAGACAAAGAATGTCGAATGAGTATATATCAAGGAGTGCATGCAGATGGGTAAGTTTATTATTAATACTTCTAATGTTAAGGTGAGCTATAAGGAGGGAGTTAGGAGTTTTTTTAATCGTAGAAACTATGGGAGCTGTTAACTTTGTAGGATCAGTGGTGGAGTCAGTATAGGGTCCAGGATTTGGGTGAATGTCACCATCTAGGAGGGGGTGTTGCTGGGGGTGTCTGAGTGATTTTAGAAATTTAGATAGGTTATTGAAGGTCTTTCTGATAGAGTAATATGTGAAATGGGTTGTTCTATGGAACTTTGGTAATAGATACGTAGAGTAACATGTTATGTTACAATGGTTAATGGAGAAGGTGAGAGAATAGGGTAAAGTCTGTTGGCTGTAGAGGTTTTGTTCAGATAGAGAGAGATATTCATAGGAGGTAAGTGAATAAGGAATGGTAAGAGATGCTAGTATGATAGCCGAGAGCAGGGAGGTGGTGAGTAGTGTTATATTTGTTGGAGGCATGGTAAGCGAATGTATGTAAGGAGTAGCTTGAAGGTAGGTATTATAATGAGTGAAGGAGATAGTTTAGAGAGGTAAAGTAGGTTATATGTTGGGTTGGTGAGCAGTTGGTAGTGACTAGATAAGTAGGGTCCTAAGGTATAGTGTTGAAGAGCAGAGGATGTGAACAGAGAGGAAGTAAAGTAGAATTAATAGGGGGATAGAGTAAAGGGAGAGACTAAGTGATAAAGAGCTAAGTGGGAGTTAAGTAAGAAATCAGGAGATAGAGTAGGAGGGGTGGCTTAGAATTAAAGAGGTAAATGATAGGAGAATAATGGAAGGGGGGGAGTGGTCAGTGAAGTATAAGTGTAGGACCACTGGGGGTGGGTGGGAATTGGGGGTAGGGTAGGGGAGCGGAGCGGGGACAAACAGACAGAGTGGAGAGCTAGAGGAGAAACAATCAGCAGAGCTGCCAGTAAAGGTGAGTCAAGAGTGTCTAAGGTGAGATGAAGCAAAAGTAGGAGTCTAAGAAAAGCAGGCTAGTATGGCAAGTTAGTATAGAGGGAGGAGTGTGAGTTTTAGAGTAGGTTTAGGTTCAGGGAAGTGTAGAATAGTACAGCAGACTAAGGAAAGGAAAAACAAGAGAAGAATGCATGCCAACAAGCTTAAAGCAGCTAGATGAGCATCGAGTGGCAATACCTACAGATTTAGTGGAATTCAGTATTATGTAAACATTAAAGTTAGTAGAATTTAGTGCTGTTTAGCATAATCTGCCACAATAAAGCACCTTTTTTGTCTGCACCAACAAAGCATGCTTAATAGCCTTCTAACTCCAATACATCATCCCCTTGTAGTTCATCAATTAAATGACTGGACAATATGGATATGCAATTTCCTAACGTTTCCATAGCCAGCTTGGTAGATATGGGCATCTTGAGACAATGTACCAATTGCCACTTGTTTACAATAACCAACCACTTAATCCTTAAAGAAGCAGTCACAGTATGTGAGAGGTATACTTACTGTAAAGGCTGCCAGCCTAGCCAGATAGAATTGTGCAGATAATTCTGTCATTTGTAAATATAAATGTAAACTACAGGCTTGTTGTCTTAAATGTAAAGAAATACTGTTACATGTGGAACTGGAAATAAATGTGACAACAGTGCACTCTACTGACCAATGTAAAGCATGTGGTGACCCTTTGAACTAGACAGTGGTGCCGAAAAGTCTAGATGAAGAAATTATTTCTATTGTTTTAACCAAGAGTTAAATTGCTAGATTTAAACATGCAAATGTATTTTTATTGCTCTGCTCCTGACTAGCTGCAAAATAACAAAAGGAGGTGTAAAAGAATGTAGATGCAGTTTCTGTTGGCCTGGGAACACCAGGAAAGTGTGAAATGATGTAATGTTTATCAGAACTGCAATAGCAATTTAAACAGAGAGAGAAAGAAGGCATTAAGCATTTTTGTCTTGATCATCCAACTCACAGCACTCTGCCTGTTGTCACATGTAAGTTATCTTGAACTTGTGTTTTCTTTTAGAGATAGCTAGAATCTAGAAAGATTAGGTAAAGTGTTTTTCACTGATGTCAGGACTGTACTGCTGAATTATTTTAAGTATTTCTGTGTGATCGCTGAACTCTTGACTAGCACTGATTGTGTAGTAGAAAGTATTGTCTTGCGTTTTAATTATTTATTATTAAATATTTTAAAACCTTTTAACTGTGGCTGGTTTTGTGTAGAGATAATTTAAGCTCTAGAGTACATTGCATATTTCTAGTGATTACTGTACCATGTCACTCTAATAAGCCTTGACTGTTTAGTCACATCTACCAATTGGATAATAATATTGCACAGTAATAATTGGACACCTTTTTAAGGGCCTTTGGGTAGCTGATAATATTAGCTGGGTGGTGGCAAGTGATTACTACTGTATAGTCTGGGAAAAAGTGGCATAGCTGGAGAACCTGTGCCAGCCTTCCCCAGAAGTGTCTGTGTGGTTGTGTAAACTCTTATCTCAAAGTGTGTGTGTGTGTGTTTGTGTGTGTGTGTGTGTGTGTGTGTGTGTGTGTGTGTGTGTGTGTGTGTGTGTGTGTGTGTGTGTGTGTGTGTGTGTGTGTGTGTGTGTGTGTGTGTGAGCTACTTGGGCAGGGACATGAAGCACTGGATGGACACAGAGGGTGCTGGAGGTTTTAGCTTGCCCAGCTAGGCTGAGATCTGGACCCTATAGTTGTTTCAGTGGGGAGTCTTACTGGGGACCTAGAGAGAAGGGAGCAACCAGCCCCTGAGTGTGAACTCTGTGTGCTGTTGAGGGAAATTGCACTTTACTCTGTGTATTTGTTATCCTTTCCTTCTCATGTATGAGATGCCCTCTTTGGTGTTAGTGGTGAGGATTGAGGTTCCTTCATTGCTGGGCCAGCAATGGGATATCTACATCACATATTAATTAGTTGGCAAATACTAATTGTCTTGTAGTGGTGTGGGTAGAGTGAATCCTGTAGCTTGTGTACAGTGAGCTTTAAAGGTGTTTTTTACTCTAAATAAGCCACACAGTGAACACTGAAAAATAGTTCAGATCACAATTGTTTTATTTCTTTTGTTAGCTTAGTTAGTCAGGGTGAGCAGGCAGCATGTCAGCAAAGGAATATGGAAAGCTGACAAGGAGCCAGCTGGCGGAGATGTGCCAGACTAGGGGACTGGTGCATGGAAACCTGACTAAGGCAGACCTGATTGCAGCCTTGGTTACAGCTGCATCAGAAAACAGCAACCAGGAGGACAATCAGACTGGCAGTGGAGATATAATTCCCTCGGAGAATGGACAGCTCAACCTTTCTGCAGTGGACTTAAAAATCCAGCTGGAGCTAAAGAGACTTGAGTTGGAGGCCAGGTGTGTGGAATTAGAAGCAAATGAGAGACTGTGACATTTGCAGGCTGAGGAGAATGAAAAACTGTTATGTCTGCAAGCTGAGGAACAAGAGAGACAGAGACAGCATGAGAAGGAGATGTTGACTCTTCACCAGACTCATGGAGGTAATGAGGAAGGGAGTAACTGGACTCCAGGAGCACAAAAGGTCAGTAAATTTCTTCCACACTTTAAAGAGGGGGATAATTTTGATAGTTTCATTCATATGTTTGAGAGGGTATGTAAAGAGTATGAAGTTGACCAAGGGCTCTGGGTATGGTTCCTGAACCCCTTACTCCATGGTAAAGCTGTAACTGTTCTATCTTATACTGTTGTAAAGAAATGTCATTTAGAACTGTTTAAGCTAACACCTGAAACGTATAGGAAAAAGTTTTGTGAGCATAGACGCAAGGCAGATGAAAGTGTGTGTGAATATGTTGCTTAACTGAGCACCTATTTCCATACGTGGGTGAGTGGATGTCAGGTCACAACTTTTGAAGGGCTGGCAGACCTTTTGGTAAGGGAACAAGCCCTTAGCACTTTGCCTGAGGACATGAGGATCTGGTTAGCTGATAGACAATGTGCTACTTCAGATGAGTTGGGGAAGGAGGGAGACCTGTACCTAGCAAGCAGGACAGCCTTGCATAGGAACAGGACCCCCAGTATTGCTCATGGGTCTAAAGGAACCCATGGTGGGCAGCACAGACTGCCACAACAGAATCTGCCAGTAGCAGGGGAAGCCACTAGTCCAGGTACACGTCCAGGAGCTAGGGTTAAATGTTTTGAATGCAACCAGTGGGGCCATGTGGCATACAGGTGTCTACAGAGGCAAGGTGGGGAACCAAAGAAGAGGGAGCCAGTAAGTGGGAAAGACAAAATGCCAATAGTAGGTTGTCTTGAGATAACAGGGGTACTAAACTGCCATCTTACAGATATTCTGATAGGGAAGGATTTGGATGGGGCAGTACCATGTGCTTATGCAGTTACATGTGGTCAGGCTAGGAGACAAGCATATGGGTCTGGTAGATTGGAGGAGACCCAGACAGACTGCATACTTGCAGCCAGGACTGGTGAGGTGGCTACTTCAGGGAGGGAGCTACCCTGTAGCAGTGAGACTGAAAGTGAGCTGCAGCTGCTTTGGGGTACTGATGGTCCCTTAGTCACTCTGTATAAGGTACTGATGGTCCATTAGACAAAGTGACTGCAAAGATAGAGGTAAGTAGTAGTACTCAGGCTGACAGTGAGGCACCACTATCAGAGGATGCCAGACGTCCTCTGGAAGGGGAGCTGGGAAGGGTTACAAGGAGAGAGTTGAGACAGGCTCAGCTCTCAGACCCTACATTGCAAGGCCTGAGGCAGGTATCTAGGGAGGCACCTGATTCTCAAGGAAAGGAGGAATATGTATACTGGGACAAAGGGTTGCTATACAGAGAGTGGACCCCTGATGGAGGGCTAGAAGATGAGAAAGTACAGCAGTTGGTAGTGCCTAGAGTCTACCGTCTGGCACTTCTAGCCATAGCCCATGATATTCCCTTTGCATGTCATATGGGCATAAAATGTACAAAGAGGTGTATTATGCAGAACTGCTATTGGCCTGGAATTTCCAGAGATGTAACAGGGTACCGCAGGACATGTGAGCAGTGCCAAAAGGTAGGGAAGGCAGGATACAAGGTGAGAGTTCCTTTGATGCCTTTGCCTGTGATTGAGGAGCCATTTCAGAGGGCAGCTATGGATAGTGTGGGTCCTTTGAGTACCCCAAGTTCCACAGGAAAAAAGTATATCCTAGTCATAGTGGATTATGCTACACGATACCCTGAGGCAGTGGCTTTGTCCTCCATTGAGGCAGAGAAGGTGGCAAATGCTTTGTTAGAGATTTTCAGCAGGGTAGGTTTCCCAAAAGAAATACTGATTGACAGAGGTGCCGATTTCATGTCAGACCTGCTGGCTTGTCTGTGGAAGTCCTTTGGGGTGTAGCACATGAAGACCACCCCCTTCTATCCCCAGACTAACAGTCTTGTTTAGAGGTTCATAGGTTAATAGGTTCATAGGTTCATACTAGGGTATCTGCCCTGGGGCAATTATAAGCCTAGCCCGATTTTGTTTGGCTTACACCACCCCTTGATTTGAGTATACTGTGCCCTTTTTACGGTTTAGTTTACTGTGCCTCTGTCTAATAGTGACACGGAAGTAATCCCCGGAACAAACCTACGATCCCCCATCCACTCATCAAGATTCTTCTTGAAGAGATTCAATGAGGTGCTCTGCTTAACATGAACTGGAATTCTATTCCAGAGCGAAGGGAGCCTCTGGGTTATGAATCTGTCCCTCCAGCAAGTCCTATTTATTTCTGTGCTGAGGTTCAAGTCCCTCGAGCATGTGGCTCTAAGGGATTTAGATTTACTGAGGTGGAGCATGTCCATTAATTCTGGATTGGACATAGCTTTATATTTCAGGCATAGATCGCCTCGAAGTAGGCAGTATACAACTTAGTAGAGCTGGAGTTTTTTTAACCGAGCAGCATATGGCATCTGTTTGAGTCCCTTGATCCTCTTGGTGAGATACTTTTGGGGTCTTTCTAATTGCTGCAGGTATTGGGTAAGGTACATCCCAAAAGGGGCATTGTATTCTATGATGGGCCTGATGAGGGATGAATAAAGGGGCACGATTACCTCTCTTGATCTAGATGTGAATCCTTTCATGATGAGGTGGGCCATGTAGAAGGTCTTTCTAACCACTTTGGCAATGTGGTTGTCAAAGGAGAGATTGCTATCAACTTGGGTCCCCAGATCCCTAATTACTTTCTCTGTACTTAATGGTTTACCGCCTATGTAGTAGTTTGTGGGCACATTGTTTTTGCCAAAGGGTATGACTATACACTTTTTGGCATTTAGCTTTAGACCATGGCTCTGGCACCAGTTATCCGTCTCTGTGAGACCTTTTTGAAGGATGTTTGTGTCAGCTGGAGAGTTGATTATGGCGCCCAGTTTGCAGTCAACTCTCACTCTGTGGGTTCTGTCTTTGAGCCAGTTTGCGACCCATCTTGTGACATAGGGGTTTATATTTAAGCTGGATAGCTTATCTATGATGCCCGCCTGGGGTATTGTGTCAAATGCCTTTGCTAGATCTAGATAGGCTGTGTGGACTATCTTCCCTTCATCTATGGCTTTGGTGACTGTTTCAAAGAAGTCAACTAGGTTCAAAAGGCAGGATCTGCCCTTGACGAAGCTGAATTGGGTAGGATCTAGTGTCTGTAGGTCCCCAATGTCTTTGTTTATGAGCTCCATGATGATCCTCTCCATAGCCTTGCACACTAAGCTAGTCAGGCTTATGGGGCGATAGTTTCCAGGGTCCGTGCAGGCTCCACCTTTGTGGAGTGGGACCACTGTTGCTGTACACCATTCTGTGGGCACATATCCTGTAGTGAGGCTGAGATTGTACAGCTGTTTTATTTGAGGGATTAGTTCTTCTTGGAGTTCATGTAGGACGCAACCCAGGACACCATCTGGTCCCATGGAAGCAGTGTTTTTTGCTTTGGAGAGGGCAGCCTTCACCTGAGCATCAGAGATGTTTGGGAGGCAGCCCCCTGCTAGGATAGACACTTGCTCTTTTGGGGGGGAGGTGGTGGAGAAGTTTGCACTGAACCTGTCTGCCAGGATATTGGCAATGTCTGTGGGTTCAGTGTTTTTTTTGTCATTTAGAATCAACTCAGAGTAAGTCTGGGAGTTGCATCCCAGGTTCCTAACATAACTGAAAAAAGCCTTATGATTGTCTTTAGTGTCCTGTGCAATTTTTCTCTCAAAGCTGGCCTTGGAGGATTTTATGAGGGATCGTAATTTTTTGCTAGTACTGATCAGAGATGCCTTCCCTATTAGGGATTTTGCTGTAACATATAGTATCTTCCTCCTTCTGTTGTACAGTCTATTTATGGCTGGGGTCCACCAGACTGGACACCTGCCTTTGGATGATTGGGTCTTGGTTTTGTTTGGGATAGCTTGATCCATGCATTCCTGGAGATGTCCGTGGAATGCATTTATATAGGATTCTGCAGTTTGGGCCATAGTTTCCACTGTCCCTGGGGCCTTGAAAGATTTCACTTCGGTTTTGAGAAGTGAGAAGTTTGCTTTTGAGAAGTTTTTCACTGTGGTTTTCTGGGCTGGGGGTGGGGTCGGGATGTGGATATCCAGTGAAATTAATTTATGGTCTGATCTTACCAATGAAGGATATACTTCTGGTATGGAGCATAGAGTCCCCATGTTGGTAATAGGCCTCTTAAACTCTACAATCACGTCTATGCTATGGGCATTTGCAGATCAGTTTAAGAGGAAGTGGGACAAATATTTGCCCCATCTGTTGTTTGCTTACAGAGAGGTTCCCCAGGAATCCACAGGTTTTTCGCCCTTTGAGTTGCTGTATGGGCACAGGGTGAGGGGACCTATAGATTTAGTTTGAGATGAGTGGGAAGGTGAGTGCAAGTCTGACAAGGAGTCTGTCGTGGTATATGTCCTAAACCTCAGGACAAGGTTCAGGGAACTCATGGGCTTGGCCCAGGAGAACCTGGTAGAAGCCCAACAACAGAAAAAGGTGTGGTATGACAGGAATGCTCGAGCTAGAGAGTATGCTCTGGGGCAGCAGGTAATGGTTCTCATTCATGTCAGACACAACAAGCTGCAAGCAGCTTGGGAGGGAACCTACAAGGTGGTAAGAAAGGTAAGTGATGTTAACTACATCGTGGAACTGCTAGGCAGATGGCAGGGGCACAAATTGTAGCATGTAAACATGATGAAACCTTACCATCATAGGAAGGCCCTTGTGCTGAGCATTGACAGTGGATTGCAGGAGGAGTCTGATGGAGATCTGGGGACTGATCTCCTCAGCGATGCTCGGGTTGACACCTCAGTGGGAGGGGTAGCAATGTCCCAGCAGCTATCTCCTACCCAGGTTAGAAAAATCTGAGCAGTGTTGCAGGAATTTGGGGACATGTTCACTGGGAAACCAGGATGCACCCACCTGGTGCAACACCAGGTGGATTCAGGACCCCAAAGGCCTATTAGGTAGGCCTCTTATAGCATGCCTGAGAGAGTCAAACAGACTCTGAGGGAGGAGGTATAGGAGATGCTGGAACTAGGGGTAATTCAAGAGTCCATCGACTCTCCCTGGGCCTACCCAGTGGTGCTGGTGCCAAAGAAGGATGGCAGCACCAGGTTCTGTGTGGACTGCAGGAAATTAAATAGTCACACAGAGTCAGATGCTTACCCCATGCCTAGGACAGATGGGGCCCTAGAGCAGCTGGATGGGGCTAAGAATCTTACAACCATTGATCTTACCAAGGATTACTGGCAGGTGCCCTTGACTCCCAGTGCTAGAGAGAAGTCAACCTTTGTGACTCCTTTGGGCTTGTATGAGTTCACAAAGATGCCCTTTGGGATGAAGAATGCCCCAGCAACTTTACAGAGGCTGGTAGATTGTATCCTAGCAGGAGCAGGAGGGTTTGCCCTTGCTTACCTAGATGATATTGTCATGTACAGTCATTCCTGGCCAGAACACCTTCAGCATGTCAGGAAGGTGCTGGGCAGACTACAGAGGGCAGGACTGACCATTAAGCTGAGCAAATGTCAGGTGGGTATGGCGGAGGTCTCCTACCTAGGACATAGAGTGGGGAGTGGTAAGATAAGGCCAGAACCTGCCAAAGTGGAAGCCATTCAGGCATGGCCTGCACCTGTTACTAAAAAGCAAGTGAGGGCATTTTTAGGGAAAGCAGGTACTACAGAAAGTTCATCCCCAGTTATAGTACCATAGCTGCTCCCCTCACAGACCTAACAAGGATGAACAGGCCAGATAAGGTAGTATGGACCCCAGCATGTGAGCAGGCATTCCAGAAGCTTAAAGAAGCTTTGAGAGGACCCCCTGTGTTAGCCAGTCCATATTACAGCAAATAATTTGTTGTGCAGGTAGATGCTAAAAACCATGTGGTGGAGGCTGTATTTAGTCAGATTTCTTCAGAGGGGGGAGAGCACCCAGTGGTTTATCTCAGTCATAGGCTCCAACCCAGGGAGGAATGCTATGCAGCTGTAAAAAACGAATGTCTAGCCATAGTGTTGGCACTGCAGAAACTCCAGCCTTATCTGTATGGAAGAAAATTCACTGTTATGACAGATCACAACCCCCTAATATGGTTAAACAGATCCAGCCAGCAAAATGCCAAGTTGCTAAGATGGAGCCTAGGGTTGCAAGCATATGATATGTCAGTGCAGCACCACAGTGGGAGTAGCAATGCCAATGCAGATGGGCTCTCAAGATAGGGAATGGGGTAGGTATACTCAGCTAGACCTGACCCTCTCAAGCGGCATTTCTCAAGGGTCACTTGAAAAACTAGCTTGAGTTCTCTGGGGGGGGGGTGAAGGCTGTCAACCTAGCCAGATAGAACTGTGCAGATAATTCTGTCATTTGTAAATATAAATGTAAACTACACGCTTGTTGTCTTAAATGTTAAGAAATACTGTTACATGTAGAACTGGAAATAAATGTGACAACAGTGCACTCTACTGGCCAAAGTAAAGCATGTGGTGACCCTTTGAACTAGACAGTGGTGCCGAAAAGTCTAGATGAAGAAATTATTTCTATTGTTTTAACCAAGAGTTAAATTGCTAGATTTAAACATGCAAATGTATTTTTATTGCTCTGCTCCTGACTAGCTACAAAATAACAAAAGGAGGTGTAAAAGAATGTAGATGCAGTTTCTGTTGGCCTGGGAACACCAGGAAAGTGTGAAATGATGTAATGTTTATCAGAACTGCAATAGCAATTTAAACAGAGAGAAAGAAGGCATTAAGCATTTTTTGTCTTGATCATCCAACTCACAGTACTCTGCCTGTTGTCACATGTAAGCTATCTTAGACTTGTGTTTTCGTTTAGAGGTAGCTAGAATCTAGAAAGGTTAGACTAAGTGTTTTTCTGTGATGTCAGAACTGTACTACTGAATTATTTTAAGTATTTCTGTGTAATTTCTGAACTCTTGACTAGCACTGACTGTGTAGTAGAAAGCATCGTCTTGTGGTTTTAATCATTTATTATTAAATATTTTAAAACCTTTTAACTGTGAATGGTTATGTGTAGAGATAGTTTAAGCTCTAGAGTACATTGCATATTTATAGTGATTACTGTACCAAGTCACTCTAATAAGCCTTGACTGTTTAGTCACATCTACCAATTGGATAATAATATTGCACAGTAATAATTGGACACCCTTTTAAGGGCCTTTGGGTAGCTGATAATATTAGCTGGGTGGTGGCAAGTGATTACTACCGTATAGTCTGGGGAAAAGGGGCACAGCTGGAGAACCTGTGCCAGCATTCCTTAGAAGTGTCTGTGTGTTTGTGTAAACTCTTATCTCAATGTGTGTGTGTCAACTACTTGGGCAGGGACAAGAAGCACTGGTTGGACAGAGAGGGTGCTGGAGATTTTAACTTGCCCAGCTAGGCTGAGATCTGGACCCTATAGCTGTGCCAGTGGGGTGTCTTATTGAGGACCTGGAGATCAAGGGAGCGACCAGCCCTGGACTGACTGTGATCTCTGTGTGCTCTTAAGGGAAATTGCACTTTACTGTATGTATTTGTTATCCTTTCCTCTCATATGAGATGCCCTCTCTGGTGTTGGTGGTGAGGATTGAGATTCCTTGTTTTGCTGGACCAGGGCACAGGTGTCACACTTGCACACTGACACTTGAGGCTAAACTCTCACATACAAACTCACATCAGGTTGTCAAAACCATGCTCACAACATCCACCTCACATAGCATACAACACACAAATAGACTAATGTATGCTAAGGCACTTAAAAGCAATCTTCCTAAGCAACAAAGATCACCTAGACCACCCATTAACAAAGCTATGCTTCAGCAATCCCAAAGGCACTCAGAAAAACACCAAACACCACACATACTGGCAGTCTCATCATAGGGACTCCATTGTAAGACATTCTGATGCCCCTCTAACCAGGCTGAAGAAGAAGAAGATAACTGTTAGTTGCTTGTCTGGAGCCAGGATCCACCAAATCACACATGGATTCAAGTCACTACACCACAGGTACCAGTATAATTCCATCATAGTCCATGTAGGTGTAAATGACCTGAGATGTACCTTCCTGGACTATAGGAAAAAAGACATTATGGAGCTTTCAGACCATGTGCCGCAGGCTAGTAGGAGACTAGCACTGAGCAGCATATTACCATCAGCAAGGATAATGCCACAATATGAACAAAAAATGACTGATTTCAACAACTAGCTTTCTTTCTGGTGTCATTCTAAGGTGATCCAATATTTGTCAGCTTGGCAGGACATGGTTAACTCATTCAATTCAATGGAGCTCAGGAAGTTTGCACTGTAACTTCCAATGGACGGAACCTAAGCCTTTTGACAGACTCAAATTATGTCCTCACATTTCAAACAAATGTTCATATATCTGGAACCATAGGGATTATGAAAGAGGTATAAATGGCAAACCCTTCATCACAAACTATTTTTGTAGTGGTAGTATTCTATAGGTTCTAGGTCATAAACAGAATTTTATTAGGTCACAGTAAATACAGTAACTATTACATTTGTGATATTTTGTAAACAACTTACAGTATCTCAACAACCACTCAAGTTACATACATACTATCAGCATTTTATTCATCCAGCTGAGAGCTTTCTTGTGAGGCTAAGGAGGTTTGTCTGTGTTACTTGGATGTTGAGATATTTAGAAAAACATGAAAATGATATCCATATAATCATAAAAACAATAGTTAATAACTTCTTACCTGCACTAGACAGAGGTCAAATATTAATGCAGTTGAGTTTGTCATTGGGTAAGCTTTAAGATGAAATCTTTTAACACCTTGTACATCGCATGGTTTTGGAATTATTGATGATATTAAGGATGACAGTGCAATGGTGCAGTGGCAGCATTGTCACTTCACAGCAAGAGGTTCTCTGGTTCAATTCTCGGCTGGGGTGCCTTCTGTGTAGAGTCTGTATGTCCTTCCTGCATTTGTGTGAGTTTCCTCCAGGTGCTCTGGTTTCCTCCCACATTTCAAAGACATGCGTCTGGAGAGTTTCTCCCTGGGCTTCTGCTGAAAAATGGCTTTGTTCCAACATTTGAGTTTTATTTTTCCAGATTCAGTTGAATATGGATATGTCAGTGTCTACTTTCAGCAGGTGCAGAAAGATTTGGTGAAGATTTGGATTCAGTTTCATAATGACACGTAATGCTCTGTATTGTAGTGGTGAAAAAAGAAATTGCCGTGCCTTATACTCAACAGAATTTAAAACAGATCTGTATCTTGAAAGGCAGGATGGTTCAACTGAAGGGGAAGAAAGATTTGCAGCACAGTAGAAAAAAGGAAAGAAATTAAACAATTCAGTCAAAGCACAGTACTTAATTTTATATTGCCATGCATTGCTTTGGTTTGCAGAGTTAAAAAAAGATTTGCATGTTTGCAGTGCACTGTCTATAGCCACAGCCTGGGACAGCTAAAAAACTAAAAAAAATATGTTTATTAATTTGCACGGCAAAGTAGATTCAGTTTTTATTGCTATGGGATTGAAAACATAACAATAAGGGGGTGTGCAAATGTGGTATTTGTACAGTTTGTAGATATATTTTAGAAGGGCCATTTGTCAACTTAAAACATTCCTAGTGTTTCTAATTGCAAAACAGTTAGTATACATCACTATGTTCTTATTGTGAAAGTTTTTATGTAGGAATTTCCACTAGAAGTCTGGAAAAGCATATCAAGAAACATTGTTGTGCCTTAAGAGTAAAGGATGACAACAATGCTTTATATAAACATAGTTTAACCTGTAAACATTATAAGAAGTTCCTTTTTTCCATTCTAGAACAAGTACCCAGGGACCTTAGAGGAGGAAACTATAGGGATGAGATTGAACAGAGAGAGACAGTTTGGCAATTACCATTATGAGCAGATAAGTTACCTGGAATGAATGAAACTATTAATTTAAAGTGTTTTTTGAAAAACAGAAGGTAAAGGTTAGCAAATAATACATACTAGAGTTTTTTATATACATTTTTCAAATTTTTTTATACATTTGTTCTAATAGATTTCTGCCTAACATACAAGGCCATGTCAAACCCAGAGCTGTTGGACATGCTACACTTAACGAAATCCCAATCCCTCAGAGACACACACTCCAAGGATCTAAACCTTGTCATCACAATGAACAAAACATGCTGGAGGGATAGGTTCCTGACCGAAAGACTCCCCAGACTCTGGAATAGACTGCCCATACATGTCAAGCAGAACGCCTCTTTGGCCCTCTTTAAAAGGAACCTTGACGATTGGATGGGAGATAGGAAATTCATCCCAGGGATCACGTCAGTCACCCGGCTAGAATGGGGTCCAGGAAAGTAAATACTGTGGGAAGAAATAGCCAGGGAATTGTTATGGCTAGGCTTGTATAGGCCCTATGGCTGATAGCCTAGTACCAACCTATGAACCTATGAACATATATTTTAGTGGTTCTTAATTGATTGATTGATTGATTGATTAAACTTGCTTTTATTGAAATAGTTTGGTAATGTTCAGTATAAAAAGGTTTGTCAAATGTGTGTATTTTGTTATGAAGAAGTCTCTTGAAGATAAAGCAAGGATTAAAGATTTTTAATGCTAAATCCTATGGCCTGTCTTTGTTCTACAAGTCCTGGTGGAGTTTTTTCCTGTGTGGATTTGGTTTTATCTACCTGTTTGTTTGGGGATTGTTTTTACTTATTGGTTAATGAAATAAACTGATAGAACAATTTTGTTATTAATTTTGTAACATATGTTTTTTAAGAGTTATTTATTCATTTTTCTGACAGCTGTGTATAACGCATTTATGAGTACCAGGACCCAAAGAAGGTACAGCTTCTTTTAACTTCAACCACAGTATAAAGCATACTGGAAAGTATTCCCATTCAAACAAGGTATACATTCAGCTACATATACGTTCAAATAGCATTTTTATGTCTTAATTTGAAGAGCCTATGTGTGACCATTCACACTGTCACAGTTATATTATTTATTCTGCACATTCTTTCAACCTCCATCAGCTTATTTTAACAAATAAAGCTGCTAAAACCATTCCTAAGTAAAGAGTAAGGTTTGCAGTTAATTTAATTACATGTAAGCAAAGAGCACCTTTATCAGAAACTTTATAGAGTAAAATAACTTTTGTTTGCATTTCATCTTGTAAACAACAGAAGTTTATAGTTAAACACATACAGCAGTGTGAAAATGAATGTATTACTATTTCAGATAAAAAAATGTTTCATAAAGTGCACCCTATCTAAAAATCAGAAAATTGCTGAAGAGTTGCATGGATTAACAAGTCCCCCAGTCTCTTTTCTTTAATGCCCTTAAACAGCTAATGATACAAAAAGCAGTATAAATCTGTCCAGGCAATGGTTTGAAATGAGCACACACACTTCACAAATAATAACATTATTTCTTCCTTTCCCTTGAAGCATTGAAGAAAAGTCTCTTATCAAATGTCATCAGACCAAACGTAAGACTGTAAGATAGCATGGGTGTAGTGCACACCAAAACAATTCATAGAGTCATAGATATTCCAAGGCCAGTATCCTTCATCAAGCAGTACACCTTTTCTCCAGGGGGGCCACAATGGTCAGTTCTGCAGTAAATTTCTGAACACCCATCCAGTCATATGGTTTATGCTTAAAGGAATATAGTAAGTTGTACTGTGTAACATGTAGGAGAAGTTTATTCCAGAGGTTTGGGACGTGCTGGGTGATCAACCTCTCTCTCTACAATGTTTTATTTATTAGTTGGTGAAGTTTTATGTCCCTTCAAGTATTAGTTGAGATATTGGACTTGTGGAGAAAAAGAAGGTTCAGGATGTTCAGGTATCTAATGGTGCAGTAAGTGAGACAGAGATGTCTTTTAAAAAGTGTGTTAGTTACTGAATAAAGGAATAAAGCTTATAGCCTTCCTTGGCAGTTCAAAGAATTTAGGCTGAAGATCTTTCTGTTTAGGAACCTTTAGGATCTCCTTAATTGATTGATATATTTAGTGAGATACATCCCAAAGGGGGCACTGTACTCGATAACTGACCTGATTAACATCAAGTATAAATGAATGATTGACTCTTTAGACCTTGATGATATTCTTTTGACAATTAGCTGGACTAAATAAAATGCTTTTCTGACAATAGTTGTAAGTGGGAGGTATCAACCCAAGTACCTGGTTCTCTAACTGCATGTTAATTTTGTAGAAGTGTGCTGTCTAGACATTATGATGAAGGGTGGAGGTGTCTACCAAAAGTAATGATGCTACACTATTTACTCATTCGTATGAGCTCGTTTTTTCTACAAGTTAACTAGGGAGAGGTCATTCTAGAGGATTTGGGTGACATAAGGTGACTTAAATAAAGGTAAATATGTTTGATTTTTACACAGCACAACAGTCAGGCCAGAATCTTTTGACATCTTGTTCTGTATAACACTGAATGATAGATATTTTTACCCCTTCAAGTACTTCTGCTATTTCTATTTAGAGCCTTGCTGTTCTGAGGATCACTTGTATGTTTCTTGGAATATGAGCTAGAATCCTTTGAGTTTTAAACCTTTACCCCTTAATGTTGCATGAACGTTCCACAGCCCCCCCAAACGGTCCTTCTTGAGTAGCACAGTACTCATCAGCAAATGTAGGAAAAGTAGCAGCCATGCAGGAAAAACAGGAAAATGTTGCTTCTTTCTTGATCTAGATCCCACACTGCTTCCTTCTTATAAACTGGGGTAACATTCTGTAGGAGCAAAGTTTTCACATTACACCAGCAATTGTTAGAATTGTCAACAGATACGGCATACAGACATGTTCATTCAGCAGGGCATTTCTAGGAGTTATGCAAACCAGATCTACCAGATACCCTTCTGATGAATGCAGACAGCTAGCTAATCAAGTTACATCAACATGCTATGAAGACAGGAGGGCAGCTAACTTTATTCCTCTGCAGAGAGTGCCACTAAAGAGTTGGGATTGTTTGCTTTGCATCACAAGATCTTTATGCAGGTAGTTTACATCTTTACAGAACATTGTGCTAGTGTACATGAGCAAGTTGCAGATGGTGAATCACAAACTGCAAAGTGACAAACCAGTTTTGCTGTATAGAGCATCTCTCTCAAAATATCCTAAGTGACTCTGTATGCTGCAGAAGACAATGCTCCAGCTGTAAATTTAATCCCTCTCTTACCTTCAGCTTTGAGCCCACACATATTTCTTTCCCTTGTGTTCTGGATCTGTTTTATGTCTTTCTACCCATCCATCAGAATCAGAATGTAGTACTTAGCACCAAAAAAGGCTTAAACCTAATTGCCATATTTCCAAAATAGTAAAGAAGATCACGTCTCTTGTTGCTTCTGTATACACCTGATGTCATGTCCTGGTTTGCTCCTTCCCCTATGCCAGTGACTATTGCCTCAGTAGCTGGGGCTAGGTTTCCATGCATGATGTAGGCCATTGCCTTCATTCTTAGAGGTTATGCTCGTAGTTCCATTTGTACTGCTGTCTTTTATGTCTCCAAGGAAATCAGGAGACCTTTGACTAGTTTTGACAATTAGAAAATATTATTGTATTAGCCAGCTAAGCACACTGTTGACCCCACATTACCTACTCTATTCACATAATACAGGCATATCCCAATTTCAGGTCAAAGTGCCCTTTTCTGCATTCTTCATATACATCTTTGTCATCTCCAGAAATGTCCGCAGGTTATTCAAGTAAAGCTTTCCTGAAGAACATGTTAAATCTGAGGCAACCTCAGCCCATTTCATCAAGGTTGCCTGTGTAACATCAGTGAAGCTTCAGCACTTATTCTAGGATAATAGGAAGTGGTCCTTATATTTAGGTACTGTTCTAGTACAGGGCACTATTTGTTAGCCCTTATACGTAGGTACTGTTCTAGTACAGGGCACTATTTGTTGGCCCATATATTTAGGTACTGTTCTAACACAGGGCACTATTTGTTAGTCTTTATATTTGGGTACTGTTCTAGTACAGGGTGCTATTTGTTGGACCTTATATTTAGGTACTGTTCTAGTACAGGGCACTATTTGTTGTGCAGTGGGCAATGGCTCAATGTTGATGGGAGTGGGGTTGCTCATGCCTTAACTGGTAACCTGATGGCCTTTTGTAAAGCAAGATTGTGGTGCTCATTGTTTGTGCTAGAACTGAAAAATGGCATAGATTGTTATCTGGAGTAGCTGAGTATTTGGATTGTAGTTTATATTTTTTATTGGGAGACTGTACTCCAGTTGTATATATTAATACATTTTTTGCTAATGAGAGATATTTGGATATAAATTCAAACAAACACAATTCCATGGAACTGTTGCCAAAATAATAATAAAAAAACTCCGATAAGAAGGCATAGCAGAAGTACTAGTCCAGTGATATTTACTTAATAAAATTGTTAGCTAAAGAAGTTTGCCTTACTGACATTTTTGGATATACTGTAATATGCTTTAAGTGGAGTTTTTACCTTATATACTATCAATTATATGCGCTCCTTAAAGGAAGTAGGTGAAATGATAAACCATTATATTTGTATATGTGTAGTCATTTCAGTTGATTTCCATATGGATCCAAGATTTTAATGATCTCTATAGATTTCAGCTTTTTATTGGTTCCAAACAGTATGTAAAGCTTACTTAGTACTTATCATAAGCCTGTTTCTTTCAATTTAGCTAAAAAAGAATGTGTATCTCTACCTGCATTATGAGTTCACTGTCTGGATCTGCCCATAGTATTCCAACCACTGCCTAACAAGTACCTGATAATGCAGTGTTACCATGGTCATGTACCCGTATTCCATCCTTATCCCAGTAGCTGATTTGCCCCAGCTGATTCTCTTTCAGTGCATGTCTGCCTACATCACTAGGTTAAGGCCTTCTAGGTCTAAAGATATGTGATTTATAAAGATAGAGAAGAGAAGTGCTCCCAATATCGAGCCTTGTGATACATATATACTAAGTGTCCCCTTATCAGATAAGTTGTTATTAGCAAGTATCAGAAAGGTTCTGTCTTTGAGATAGTTTTGGAACCAAATAATTGTGTTTTTTTTTTCAAAGTTTAACCTGTACAATTTACAGAGGGTGAGATTGTGATCGGCAGTCTCAAAGACTCTAATCGTGTCAATGAAAATGCCTGCAGAGATGTGGTCATTGCTAGTGTTGTTGTCTAAAGTATTGGTGACTGTGCTACGGGCAGTGAGAGTACTACAGGAGTGTATAAAGCCATGTTGCTGCTCATTCTTACTTATGTGTGTTAAGAATTGGTCATAAAGGAGTCTGTTTTTAAATACTTTTGAGATGGGACATAGCATTGATATGGGTCTGCAGTGTTTAAAGTTTGAAGGTTTGGGAACCTTGGGTAGTGGGATAAGACAGAATGTTTAAATGCATCAGTGACTTTGCCAGAAGTGAGTGAAAGACTGAAGACGTGTGGGAGAACTTTAGCAATGAAATCAGCTGAGTGTGTTAGGAAGGTGGGGTATACTGTAACAAACATGGAGACAGATGAATTAAGTTTCAGGAGGGACTTCCTGGACTCTTTAACAGTAATAATGAAGACATAGAATGGGGTGGTATTTAGCTGGAAGGTATAACAGATTCCTGATGTTATTATTACCACGTTATCTCCTTCAGTAATACAAATGTCCTTTTCCTCTATTTGGTTCTTTAATTTGACTGCTCCTGAGACCACTATGACCAAACAGACCTTATCAAAGTGGTTGGCTTATAGTAACGCTTTTCGTTAAAGTGAATACATTAGGACACTGACAGATACCAGCAGGACAAGGACACTTTCTACTTAAGTTGATACCACTTCTAACAGACATTTTAAAGAAGGGCTCACTTCAAGATGTCTTTGACCTGGATATCCGTCCATACATTGATTAAATTCTACAAGATAAATGTACATTCTAGAACTGGGGCATTCTTTGATAGCGCACTAGTGCAGCAGATCTTACTTTTAAATGTTCATCACCCTGAGTTAGTGATTCTGGACATTTGTTAAAATACAAGAGTCCTTCATGAAGAGAGTGTAACAGTAGATCTTCAAGAAAAAGATTTGTAGTAGTTCAGATACCCTGCCAATACCCATATTTGGATATGAATTTAATTTTAGATGCTTTCCTTCATAGCCTTACTCCTATGAACTGTAATTAGTTATTGTGTTATAGTTATCAGTCAATGCACTACAGTGAGCTGTAAGTGTATCCATAGAAGAACAAGATAGCACTGATGCAGCAGTGGTCACATGCCAGCTGGCACAGAAAGAACAGCAGGGTGAGTCACATGTTACCCTCATGCAGGGCACCTTTACCTGTAGGGAGGAACAGGTCAGATGATCATTGTAAGTCTAGTTTATGTTACTACAAAGGTATACCTTATACCAAATGCATTATACTGCTGTCCATTGAATGAACAATGCAGGAATGTTAATCCTATGAGCTGCAGCTTTACTACTGAAGGAGAGGCCATGACACTCTGAGAAATGATTTCCAATGGTACTGGCTTCTGGCCCTGGGTATGTCTCAGATTGTTTTTCAGATTATCACATTTCTCCCTCCTAACAGACAATTTACTAAATATATAAATATTTCCATTGTCACATTGTGGTGTCCATTTCAGAGAAGGAAAGATAATGTGTGACATTTATTTAGAAAAAAACACTGAAAGTCTTCAAAGACAGCTAAGTAAAAAATTCTGCTATGAGAGGGAAAAAAAAACTGTCATCATACTGCTGGCTGTCTTATACAAAGAGGTCAGGCCATGTGATATAAAGATGGGTATTGTTCTTATATAATATCTCATTTTCTGCTTTTTTCTCCCGTCAGGATCAGTCTCAGGAAATTACAGCCCCTGTCCTGGGAAAGTACTAATTGGCCAACAGAGTGTTGACAGATCACCTAAGAGAATGGCAGTTTAGAAACTTGGTTCACTGGCGCCATCAGCTGATTAACGGATGCAGTTTCTGAGTCGAACTATGTGTTACCTAATGCTACAGTCCTAAATTCATAAATAGTAGGCATAGATTAATTTAATCACCTGCGGTGTTTTTGTCTGTGTGCTTTTTAATCAAACCATGCCAAGTGATGGAAAACTAATGTGACAATACTATGCAGCATATTTTACATTCATTTCTCTGTTGCTTACATCCTGTGCAGAAAACAGCAGGCTAATTATGCATTCTTTAACTTTGCTAGTCAGTGCACGTTTGAAGAAAGCTATAATTTAACGTCTGATTAGACAGTCTCCAAAGTAAAGGGCGCCGAGATTTCAATTCGTGACTGTGTTGCTACTGTAACTTTTTACGTGCAGCTTTAAATTTTAAGTAAGAAACAGATTTGCAAACTGAGTTATCACATTCAAGATAGGAGATGATTTGATACTAGTCATATGTTTCAGATTACTGGTCCTGACTTTGAAGAGTTGTCCTTTCTTGTGTTCACCACATTGTATATAGTGTGGATACAAATGTCATGTCTTTTCCAGTACTCTACACACGTGTTCAGGTCTCAGCTGCTAAAATCACAGCACACTTGCACAAGTGTATTGTAATGCATCTGTATCCTCTGAAAACATAAGGAGACACCTCTTGCATATCAGAAAATCTCATTTCACATTTTTCACACCTTTCAAAATCATGTGAGGAAGGCCCCTCCCTTCACATAATTTGACAAACCAACAAAAAAAAATGTTTTTGTAAATTATTAATGTTTATATTGTATCTATAGTTCTGCTGACTTGTATGCTATTGACTAAGCGTTAAGGCTATTTTACTATGTTCTGCCGTCTTATTTTAAAATACTAGTATGTCTATGTAACTTGAAACTTTTTTATCCTATTGCGTTACTATGTTCGACTTGAAACTTTTTATGCTATTGCATTACTATATTCATTGGAGCTTTTCTCCCTGGGTCTCCACTGAAAAAGGACTTGTTGTCCAGTGGACATTACCCAGCAAACAAATGTAAATAAATAAATAAAAAATTTATATATTATTATCCTGTAAGCTGCATTAAGTCTACATATGTGCAAGGCATTTTGTGGACATACCCATATAACAGCATAAAATTCAGTTCAGAAATTAATCATTATCGCTAAAAAGTTTGGACAATGGAAGCAGAGATCCTGACAGAACCAG
This sequence comes from Protopterus annectens, assembly GCF_019279795.1. Lineage (NCBI taxonomy): Eukaryota > Metazoa > Chordata > Ceratodontiformes > Protopteridae > Protopterus > Protopterus annectens. The sequence continues at coordinate 840,989,302 of NC_056733.1, read as the reverse complement.
AAAAGATGGCTAAGCCAAATATGGAACAGTTTCACTCAACTAATGTCAGCTTGTTAACAGCATTTACTATAATGGAGTTGCATTCAGACCACACCTCCTTTATGCATGCACATTTCACTGTTGTTTTAGAACTGAATTCATTTTATTTATTTAGATTATTTTTATTTTGCATTTGTTTATCAGGAAAGTCTGACTGGTCACAGGTCCTTTTTCAGTGGAGGCCCAGGGAGAAAAGCTCTGAAAAATGTACAAAAATGCAGAAAAAGTACTATAAATGTAGAAAAAAATACAAAAATGTAGAAGAAAAACACACAAATAGCAGAAAGTACTAAGTACAAAAAATATACCATAATTGATCTACACACATGATTGAGAAGGTACTGAAAAAGTTTACAGATTTGATGTACCTATATGATTGACAACTTTTAGAGGAGCTATACAGCATACAAAATATTACATATGGTTCATGTTAAAGTTTTCTGTTGGAAATGCAAATTTTAAAGTTAAAAACAGATACATACAATGTCAAATAGAGGCAAGTCAGACGAGAGTAGTAGGACATCGATAATGTGTAGGCTTCTGAGATAAGATGTGTATCAGAAACTAGACAGGATACGAACAAGAGCAAAGCCAAGTTTCAGTTAAGTGTGTGTTAAGTTTTTTTGATTTGTGCTACAGAGCAGTTAGAGGTTATTGGGGCTGGTAGTTTGTTCCATACTTTTCAGAATGAAGTTTGAGAAGAGAGGAATTGAAATGGGATTATCTGATAAGCATCTGGCAAAGCATTTTACTCCTAGGGACACTGATCATCGCCCCACTGCGAATGAATATATGCACTGGTGGCATCGGGCAGGGCAATGTGACATATTCACAACACAGAGAATGCACTGCTATTTGTACACTACACACACTGAAGACATGCCCTTTAAACTGAATGTAAACCTATGGTCTCCGTAGAATGTATAGATATATATGAGATCACATGCATACAGAGGCTACTAAATACGGTTCACACTTACATGAGCAGAAACTGTGCAGAATGCACATAAATAACAACCTGCATGCATTCCTGACTTCACATTTGTACTCTTTAATAAACTCATAAGTGTGCCAGTCTATCTACTTCTAAAATGTCTACAGTCTTTATATTTCCTTCTTAAGAAAAGGCTGCTAAATACCAATGCTGTAAAGCATTCCTTGCCTTTGTATTATGAGACAGCAATAATAAAAGTTCCCATATTCCTAGTCTCAAGCCCCTCATTTAAAGCTTAACTGAGGAGGGGGGCATGGAATTTGGACATTTGTGGGGTGAGCAAGTATGAATTAATGCCCAGCTGGTTGAAACACAAAACGGTTCTGGCTGGCAATATTCTGCAATGACCTGCATGGGAGGCAGTTGCTGGGAGGGAGATGACCTCAAAAAAAAAAAAAGTTTGGTTAGTGGCTCTTGCACTGAATGAGCCAGGGGGGAGATAAAGGGATGTGGCCCACTCATGTAACCTGTGGTGTTGGCGGGGTTATGTACACTTGTCAATATACTGGGTGGTGAGATTTCTCTGGTGGGCACTGTAGAATCCACCACTCATGCTTTGAAGGGAGAGGCAGGAAGGCTTGGATGGAACACTCCTTACAGAAGTGAGCGGATGCCCTCCACGGACAGCTCATTGTAGTCCCTCTCTGGTGCTTCACCAAGTGTGTGCAGGGCATAGGCATGCAAAAGCAGAAAAAATCCTGATCTACCACTGATGTCTGTCTGAATGATGGCCCTGCCTGGTCAACCTTCACTGTGGGGATGTGGAATGAATTAACCTGATTAAGCAGGAGGGAGCAGATGATCAATAGTGAGGACAGAAAGAACAATAATAAAAATATGTTGTTGATAGCTTTTACAAGAATGCTCTTGAATTCCCATAACAGGCTGAATTTATGTTATCTTAAATAAATTCCCAACCCCCCCTCTATTCTTGAAGTAATATAATTGTAAAATATTAATTCCATGGTTCACCACTCTACAAAAGAAAAATAAATTATTTCTGACCTCTTTAAATAAAGTCTCCTTGGTATGCTAGTCCCAGCCCTACCTTCCTCTTCTGTCCTTCTTCATAAATTCCAGTCTGCCCAATTTGCCTTTTATATTTTTTCATACCATAGCAGCAGTAACACCGGTGTGTTTTCATTACTCATTATGCCTTTACTGATATGTCCTACATTATTTGTTAGAAGACTGTGGTACTGATGTTGGGTTTATGCACAGTTAAAAAAGCATGCACATTTATTAACAATTATCTATGGCATGATACTAGGACAGAAGCACTGCTCCACATAATAGGGACCTTCCCAGATTAATGTCTATAGTTATGTGTGCATTCTTAGAGCTCTCAGGTATATGATAAAGCTTACTGCTTTCCTGGCAGAACATCACTTTTCAACACACAAGGCCTGCCATGTTATCCTTTACATAAGTTACTCCTTTACCTTAATAGAGTGTGGCGTAAGCAAATCAATTAACTGTTAGGTACACTTGGGTCTGCCTTGAAGATAAGAACTCTTATAATGTATGCCTTAGCTAATTATCTAAAGAATGGAAACCGTTTACCACCATAATTAAACAACAGTTGAAACAAATCTGAAGTTTATCTCACAGTACACACTGACACTACTTAAAACTAACTAAAAATCGGTGACAGATCTCCCATTCATGTGCTTGCCACATGCTAGAGGACTATGCCTTCTCAGATTAGACACCTCACTACCTAAAGTTAGAAGTTTTGCAGAGGTGCATCTCTGTGTTTAAGTTACAGGGTTACTTGAGAGCTCTATGCTCTCCTGTTTCTACTCAAGCTGCCACATGTATCCCACACTCACAGCTGTAGGAAAACAATAGTAGTAGTACTGTCATCTACTAATTAGTAACTCATTCGTCATGGACATATCTGTCATTGTGAACAGTGCATCTTAGTAAAGAGATAAAATGCCTCTCCTGCTGTAGAAGCTGGAACCTGCTGTTACCAGTAGATAACACAGTTTAGTCACTGTTGAATGAATATGGCACTCTTATACCTTAAAACATGAAGTGGGTTGATGTATGTAAATGTCATTAATAACTTCCTTGTAGGTAAACCAGTTTTTGACTACATAATATATACTAAAACTATATTACTGTGTACAATGACTACATAATCGTCTTTGTAATGTACATTTTGTTTAGCACTATTATATTATATTATATTATATTATATTATACTATACTGAGGAGTTTTTCTGCTTGCATCACTTCTTAAAATGGGTCCTACGCAGCAAAACAGGCCTGGTCAAAAATAAATAAAAAAATAGATAGAGAGAGAGGTATAGATAATAAATACATAAAAGGAGCATGCAAGATGTCCGCTATATTATGTAAATTCATAGCAAATTTTACTACCCCTCAGAACTTCTAAATAAGTTTAAAAAATCTATAATATGCAACCATCAGCAAAAATAAATTATAGATTAAAACTACTTTTCACACCCGTATTTCATATCACAAACTACCCACTCAAAACTTCAACACTCTTTATTTTTAGCCTTCTTAGCATGCCTTTAAGTATTTTTATCGTTTTAAGAACATGCTATCTTTATATTACCTTTGTGCACTCTGTATTTGTTTTAACAGACTTTCTAAGGATTTCTGTTATTTTAGCAGGCATCCTGATGAGGCTTATGTCTCAAAACCACTTGTAGTGTTAAAAATAAAGATGTTTGATCCCAGTCAGACAGCATTTATCTGTCTTCCTAGTGGAGTGTCAGGCGTTAAACATTACATCAACCAGTATCCTTAAGATGGGTTAGAAAAAGAGCTGTGTACACTTGCAGGTCTAAAACTTCATTACTATCAGCTAAACAGTAGACAGTTTGAGCAGAATTAACAGGTGGACCAGCCCTGCCTACCCATTAATCCGCGGTGATGGGTCGGCCCTGTCCTACTTGTACTTGACATTGAAGAAAACGAAAGGGTTTTGCAATGAAAAAAGAAAGGAAAGGAAAACGATCCAGACTCAAACGTATTATTTTGAAAAATGTCCAATAAAGTAGTCCCCCTCATTTCAAAATGGGAAATGTGCAGCGCAGAGCAACAACGGGTCCTTAATTTAAATGTAATTCCTGAATTCTACAATACACAATAATGCCTTGGGACAAAGTGATGCAGAATGAAAGCAGCTGGTCTTTCTGATTTTATTACCTTTGTAATAATGTACCGTTTGCGTCTGTATCCTGCATTTCTAATGTTTTCTTTGCAGATACTACCTGTATTTCTGTGTTGAAAACATCTGTTACTAGACAGGAGTATGGTGTTTTAGTTATCACTTGTAAAAAAATTCTTTGTTAGGTAAACTATTATTTGCTGAATGTCAAGATACATTTTTGATGACAAGTGTTTCAATTGTTTTGTCTTTTCTCTTTTAAGCATGTACTACACACATAAAATGAATACCTACAAAACTTGCTGCGCAATGAGACAGACAGCAGAAAGCAGAAAAGGATTCGAAGACCCTGTGTCCAACAGCTGTAGAGAAATGACAATGATGGCGGACTTAAGTAGTGGTAAAGAGAAACACGCAAAGCAAAGGGTGAGAATGACATGGAGGCACGTGCCTTGTCAACTAAAACTTCAGCATGTCTTCCTTCATCATCCATATTTCCTTGCTTTAATCTAGGTTTTATTTTCCTTAAAAAAGTCACGTCAACACATTCATTCATTAAGTCACATTGTTTGTGGTGGAAGTAAAAGAGGAAATTTCAGGATACAAGATATTTTGTAGGCAGTATTATGAACAAATGACAATGTTAAGCTAGAAATAAACAAAAGACCCTGTTACAAGGCTTTAGGATTCAGGGTAGTAAAACAGGATGGAATAACACAGGACACATTCTGAGTACTAGGACAATCCAGGGCAAAATGGCTACAGGGAGAAAAGTAGGGATGCAGTCTTGTTAGTGCAGACCAGGGAACAGCAGGATCATTTTATTGTTTACCTCTTCCATGAAAATGTGCTTTTAAGCTTGTTTTAGCCCCCACTTTCTCAGTATAACGTAGATAACTAGTGTGAAACTAATGCCACTACAGAGAAAAGCACTTTTTATTTAGCTATGTTCAAAATTACAAATAACAAAAAGGCCTTTGTTATTTTCCCTGTTATGTTTTGATAACTGCATGGATTTTTGACTGTTAATGATAAAACAGTGCCTCTCTGTTGCCATCTACTGGATCTAATGAACTGCTCAGCAGGGCAGACAATTCATCCATCAGTCTGCTTTGCATAATCTTTACATTGTAGAAATGTAATGTTTATATTGCTGACTTAAATTACATCCTTTTTTCTGTTTGGTCCTCACTTTGAGAATCTATAGGACTGTAGCTTTCTCCCTCTGGACTTCCTCTTGACATATTATTCCCTCAGTGTGAAAGCCCTGCAGCCCATCTGTTCCCCTTGAATGAAAATGGGGAGACAAGACGGGTGCCATCACTGACAGACGGGATTGACGTTTTCTGCTTTTTAAGTTTGACCATCACCCTTCTGTGGCTATGCCACATGTATCTAAAGATGCACTGTACTTTCATATGTGCAGTTGTCAGCTGTGGAACTGCATGCCATAAATTCAATCAGAGGTCACAGTCCTCTCCTTAGACCAGTCATAATCTCTTCTTGCTAAGATGGCAAGCTGGCATAAATTGCTCCCTGTCCACTTGTATGTAGCAGCTTCTCCACAACCTGAGCACCTTAGATGCTGGTCAAACTCACTCTCTTGCACCCAAGTCATGGCCTGGCCTGTGTGTTACACAGACCTGCAGAAGTTGCATCCTTTTCTGCCACACACAAATTATTAACTCTTTAAATTAAGGCAGTACAAATATTACTTATGAATATGTTGTGGTCACAACCTCTCTATTACAGACGATTAATTAAATTATGAAGTGCTTCATAGCTGTGTATAGTTTTTTAAGTCTAGGTTCATGACTTTTAATATTCACATGTCAAAAAGCAGAGGTGAATCCATGCATAGAAGTGGCACCATTTTTGTTTGTCGGTGGTAGTAAAATATAATTCCTCACGTCCAATTCAAAAGAAATGTATAAATCTAACAGTGTTAAACATTACACTTTTGTTTGTTATTTTCCAAAATTTCCATTACAACTTAAAAGTACTTAATTATGCAACTTTTTGTATAAAATAAAAATTGAAGACTGTAACATAACAGAAACATTTATCCAAGCACTCTTTTGGATTATAAACTAAATCCTGAACTACAGCCACTGCAAACCTCTGTCTTTTTATTATTTTATGATGCTAAGAATTTATATTATTTAACCACACTCCTGGATTTTTAGTAAACAGTCTATTAATATTTCCCCTGTCTACCATTGTATCTGTGTTGATGGTTCAGGACCTCTTCCTTTAGCATTTAGTTTTGAAAAAGAAGGAAAATAAGTTAAGGGATTCTCCAAGGAAGAAAGGCGATAGATAATGTACTGCACTATTTCAGAGAGCTGGCCAATAAAGTACTACCTCCCCTTCAAAATGCAGAAAGGGTGAGCAATGAGTGATTGTCTTTAAATTCATTTTCATTCCTCATGAAGTGCAAACCTGGATTCTAGAATACACCCATAATGCCCTGGGATAAAGCGATGCTGAATGAAATCCACCAGTCTCCTTCATTTAATTACCTTTGAATTCTATCCCTTGCATTTCTTCAATTTTCTTTGCAGATACTCCCCAGTCTTCCCTATAGAAAACATCAACTCGACTCTTTGCAAGTATAGTGTTTTTTTTTTTTCCTGGAAATGATTTCTATACTAATACGGTTAATCTGCAGCATAATAAATACCAAGAAAATTATTTTCTGGCATGCATTTCTATTATTTGCCTATTTTCATTTTTAGTTAATTTGAAGATTTTCTGACTTTACTGCCATATACTGAACTAGCTGATTTTTTTTTAATGAAATCAAGTTACTTGTAGTGCATGGAGTGTTGTGATTTTGTTCCAGTAATGGTTAAATTACATCCTAGTTCAGCACTACTCTATCGTGAGACCCAACTTTAACAATGCTTAGAGAGGTGCTTAACAATTATTAAGCATCCCCTACATATTGTTAACATCTCATCTGGCAGAAAAACTGACAGCGCTGACCAGTAAACAGCAGCAGCAGTAGGACATGAAACAGCTTCATTTCACTTTTTGTTTCTGCCTGCTGTCTGCTACATTAACAAGCACTATTTTGATTCAAAATGCTACCCTTACACATGTTATATATAAAGCCACTTCCCCACTGCTTTAGTGGCGCAAGACATTGCATTGTTGTTTCTTTTTTAATTATAGTTTTGTGTAACTAATAGCACATGGAGCAGATAAATCCCCATGCACTACAAAGAATTATGATTATATCTCCGATCACAGTGTATTATTATGTGCTCTCAACATGGATGCCAAGTTTAACCTCTCGAGCTTCACCCCTGACATCCATTCTTGAATTTATAAAGAGCTGGGTAAACCCAATCATAATCTTCTATAGCTGATAAAATATGTTGTTTGTTAATTGCTAATCTATTTTTGCATTCAAGGCAAAGAGACGCAATAGTACTCTTTAGAACTGTAACACAAACAAATTAACAATCATGCACCATAACAGATAAATGCCTTCAAAAAGTTTGTATGACCCTGACACTGCATATAGTATATTTTTAAGTAGGCTCTATGGTGGATGAAATGCTGTCAGACAGCAGGATTATTCTGCAACTGCTACAGAATGAGGCATCATTTTGGGTGGCCACAGTGGTGCAGCAGTTAGCATTGTCACCTCACAGCAAGAAGTTCTCCGGTTCTATTCTCTGCCGGGGGTCCTTCTGTGTGGGTCTGCATGTCCTCCCTGCGGTCATGCGGGTTTCCTCCGGGTGCTCCTGTTTCCTCCCACATTCTAAAGACATGCAGTAGGTGGATTGGAGACTCTAAATTGGCTATAGGTGAGAGTGTGTGTGCGAGTGAGTAGTACGAATGAACTACCACAGCAGGGCTAGCCACCTGGTGGTGTAAACCTTGGCTCAAGATGATTGTCACTGCTGATGTGACACCCCGACCCAATGTCCAAAATGGGAAAAGGGATTGAGGATGGATGGACTACAGGAAGAGGCAGGTAGCAGGAGAACAGGCTTTGAAGGAAATATGGCTACCGCTCTGGGTCAGCAGCTGTACAAGTGCAGAAATAAAGGAGGAGGGTAGACATAATTAAGTGGTGGCAATGGGCAAGGCAGGTGGTAAAGGGCAATAATCACATGGAGTGGTGTGCCTCATCAAGTCGTACTTCAACAGATCTTTCTTCAGTATTCATATTTCAAGGGGAAAGTATAAAGTGCTGTGACACTGTTAGGGAAAGTATCTCTACAGTCCAAAACCACCAAGGTTGTTTGTAAGGCATAATTTAGCCTGAAATGTAAAACTTTAGAACTAAAACTATATAGCTTGTGTAGAAGGTCACAGCATCTGTAACATGTTTGAATTATTTATTTATTTTTCTGAGAAAAGTAATGTTTAAAGTGCACGGTATCTGTGAAACTGAATTCAACACATCATTTTACTATTTCACTATTCTGAGGGAGGCAGTCATTTTTGGATGCACAATATTTTGTTGACAAGAGGTATAAGATGGAATCAGTGCTTGGAAATTGTAAAGGTGAACACTGCCCAGTAAATGGTCATAAATGAATTATAGTTGCTGGAAGGTACTAAGATTCAAGGTAGTAAAATAACACGACAAAATGCAAGGAGAGCACAGGGCAAAATAGCACCAGAGATGAAAACAGGATACAGTCTTAGCAATGCAGGCTTGTAGTAGGATAATTATGTTATATACCCTTACTCTCTCTCTCTCTCCCCACCCTCTCTCTTTCTCCAATCACAGCTAAAAAATACCTTTGACCCTTGTGAGTTGTTTGGCTTGCAAGTTTCACGTTAGCGTTAAATAAATACAAACTTTTGCATTAGCCAAAAAAAAAAAAAAAAGTGAAAAGAAAGGCAATAGCAGAGAATGTAAACTTTCTTTTTTATTAAAATATGTTTGGAATTAGAAAACAAAACATTAATGCTGTCTTTCTTTGGCTAATGTTACAGGTATTTTGACTGAAAAAAAGGTTTTAAAAATGTGAACCACTGCTGCCATCTACTGGCATATGCCTGCATTGCAAATCAAGCTGTAGTGATCAGCAGGGCAGAGAATATCTCACCAAGGTAATATTTATTTTTGCATGATGCAATGACATTAATAGATACATACAAATCGTTACCCATCCTTCAGTCACATTTATATACATTTATTGTTTATGATGTTATATATGGTTCAGTCTCTTTCCAGCACATGGGAAGTAGTAAAGCTTTAAAAGAAGACAGTATAAATAAGCATTTAAGTATTATTAACTGAGAATTTACTGAGAGTCTGTAACCTTTTGCCTTATTATAAATATGCAAAAAAAAATTGATGTGCTTCTATTTATTTTTCATAATATGAAGAGCTTGAATTTAATGATTTTAATATTCATATTTTAAGAAGTTTGTGTGCGAATCTTTGTATACTAAGTTTACCAGCAAAACACAGACAATACTGCCGGTGTTTTTAAGTATGAAAAGCATAGTCAGACAGGAGAACAGCATTTGAAGTTTCAGCCATGTCTGTTTCCTTTCAAAACAAAATGATTCTCTGTTTCCACTGAAAAAGTAAACAATTCCACAAGTACTATTGTATTTGTATTTATTATTTTTCTTATAAATTTCTAAAATGGCTTAAATGCTCTTTATAGATGTAACTTTTAACTATGCAAAATGAAAGATAAGAACAAAATAGAATTTGTTTCCCACCTATTGTTTCCAAGTACAAACTGCACACTGATTTTATCCTGAGTACTACCCTCTATATCGTTTTATTTTACTATGCTCTTATGCATTTTTATTTTAACTCATTCACTCCAAAGGAGCTCAGGAAGTTTGCACTGTAACTTCCAATGTGTGGAGCCTAAGCCTTTTGACAGAATCAAATTATGTGGTGCAGCGGTAGCGTTGTCGCCTCGCAGCAAAAAGTTCTCCAGTTCGATTCTCAGCTGGAGCACCTTCTGTGTGGAGTCTGCATGCCCTTCACGCGGTGGAGTAGCATTTGAAAGACATGGGTGTGCCTTCATTGAAGATTGGGTGTTGGGCTGGCACCTCAGCACCATAAAAATCTACTGCCAATTATTAGCAGACTGGAGTTCCACTGTGGCGACCCCTAACTGGGAGAAGAAGAAGTTATATCCTCATATTTCAAACAAATGCTCATATCTCTGGAACCACAGGGGTTATGAAAGAAACATAAATGGCAAACTCCTCAGTACAAACTCTTTTTATAGTGATAGTATTCTTTAGGTTCTAGGTCTTAAACCAAATTTTATAAGTCACAGTAAACAGAGTAACTATTACATTTGTAATATTTTGTAAACAACTTACAATTTCTCAGCAACCACTCAAGTTACACACATACTGTCAGCAGCATTTTATTCATCTAACTGAGAGCATTCATGTGAGGCTAGGGAGTTCTGTCTGTATTACTTGGTTGTTGAGATATTTAGAAAAACGTGAAAATTATATCTATATAAATTATTATCATAAAAACAACAGTTAATATCTATTTACCTGCACTAGACAGAGGTCAAATGATGCACGTTGTATAAACTTTAAGATGAAATATTTTAAAACCTTGTACATAGCATGGCTTTGGAATTATTGATGCAAATATGGACAATCTATATCTATCGCTTATAGGCGTCAGTAGGAGTTAACTCCAGATGCACCTGGAGGCGTCACTCGGATGTAATAATTTAAGCATGCTTCTATTTTAGTACAGTCTGCATTATTATTATTTTAGCACACTACTGTTTACTAATGTTGTACACCCTCCAAGCATTTTTATTTTTATCATGTGCTTGTCAAGGAGAGACACTTGTAATAGCTATTCATCAGTAAAGATGGCTGAAACTTTCCAAATGCTGTTCTCCATCTGATTGTGCCACTCCAGCTTAAAAGCATTGCCGGTATCTCTGTTTGTGCTTTCTGGGTTAGCTTAGTATGGTCTTTGATAATACAGCTCATTGTACTGATATTCTTGGGTTTACTGTGATTAATAGGGTTGTATTAATCTAAACCTAAATACTAGAGTCTCAGGAGGTTGCACTCTCAAAACAATGGTACTCCTGAGGTCACAGAACACACTAAAATATATTTTTATCCTCCCTGATGTAGGGAAAACTCCCAGACCCCCCTGTCTCTTAGTGCATCTACTCTGTGGTTGCACAAACTCAAGGACTAGGGAAAAGTAAAAAAAAACAAAAGCAAAACTCACCTTGTCCACCTTCACTTACTCCATTGGTCAGTAGCAATTAAGGCACTACCTAAATAGTACTGACCAAATGAATTATCAATCACAGGACCTCAGTGTTCACAGACATGCTATTCAGGGCTGCGGCAGTCAGTACTTTTCCTGGCATACCTAAAGCCTCAATAGTAGCAGCTGAACTGTAGACAGTTTGAACAGAAACGGCAGGTACAATGTGAGGTTCAAATGAAAAACACTAACCGCCATCATTTAATAACCATTGTATTTATTATTTACTTTTTGTCTGTCTCTTGCATTCCGTTTATTGCCCTAGCAGTTACTTCCCATATTTCTGTGTAGAAAATGCTTATTACTGGATAGAAGTATGGAATTTTTGTCCTCTCTTGGAAAATATTTCTGCACTAATGTAAGCAAACCTCTTGGTATTGGACTTCAGGATACTTACCAAGCTGTGAATTAATAATTTCTTATGGGTTGAGGGGAAGGAAAAGAGGTGATGTGTATGGCGTAAACCGAAAACACTGATATAAACACAAATAAACATGCAGTGTACAATACTAGATGAATACCCACAAGAATTCTGCAGAAGCCTGTCGGTAGATAGAAAGGCAGCAATGCTTCTAGAGAAGAGACCTCTGTGCAGGAAACAGAGGCAGATAGCAGGATTGTCCTACCACTGACACAGAGTGAGATAGGTAAAAGGAAAACATGACTTGATGAGCAGAAGACTGTACCACTGAGTCCACCAATGATAGAGAAACAGAAGGAAATAAAGAAGGAGAAACATGAGTAAAGAGCAAAGCAAGTGATGAGAATCAGATGGAGGTGTATGACTTGTTAATGGAAAGTTCAACAGATGCACCTTCACCATATCTACTTCTTTGGAAAATATATTCCAGTTAACCTGGTATGCAAAATAGCACTATAGTCATAACCAACCTAGTTTACAAGGCATAATTTACTCACAAATGTAGATTTTTTTTTTTACTAGAAATATAAAGCAAGAAAAGAGCAGAGGGCTAGCCAAGCCATAGCACACAAACACACACAGCATACCAAATCACAATGTTTGGGGAGGCAGAAAGAAAAGATATTTCGGAATTGAAGAGATGCAAGATGCAGGAGATTTGATTGACAGCGCTGTGACCATCTAATAGCTGAGAGTGGTAAGAACAGGTCAAGTCCAGTACGTGGTCATGAATGAATTCTGTGAGCAATTTGGATTTAGCATAGTAAAGCAAAACAGGATAGTATAGAACATTCTGTGCCCTAGGATAGCACAAGGCAAAACAACAAAAGGGAGGAAATGGAGGATTCATACTGGCTAGTGAAAACTTGGGAACAGCAAGATAATTCTGTTGGCTACTTTTTGTTTCTCTTGAGTCACAGATGGAAATGTCTTTTTGACACTGACTGAACTTGCTTTGTCCTAGAGTTTCGTAAAAGTAAATAAAAATATAATTTCACATCAACCTAAGCATTATTTGGAACTGGAACTGCACCAGTATTTCTGGGTTATAGTTTTGCTGGTATCAAAGGTAAAGTTGGACTAGAAATGTTTAAAGAATATCTTGTTACTGCCTCCATGTGGACAACCTTTGGTATCGCAAATCTTCTTAACCAAAAATCTACTTTTCAAATACTGTAATTGTAGTAAGGTGCAATAATTTTAATGCAATGTTTTACCCTTATTTCATAAACATTTGCTGCTTATGCAGCTAAATAAAATTAAGTCTCTTTTTGACACACATAAACTATTAAATCTTTGAACAATGACAGCAGAAATATTACTGATGGATAAGGTGGGCTCTAGAATTTGTAACTGAAGTAGAAAATCATCCATCTCCGGTTTGTGAGGGGATTAGAAGTTCATACCACAAGACATTCCCCTGCAAGTTCATTTGGATGGGGACACATGGTTGAAGTGAAATTCAGCTGCAGAGACATGTGGTTGTTGCAAACTCACACTGGGCACAGGGAGTCATACAGACCCATACCCACAGTTTTAATAACCAAGTGCATGGGGAGGTATCCATGACCCCCCCCCAAGGCATCTAAGGACAGTACACATTACAGCAGGTGTCAGCACAAAGATGCCCAGTGGGTATGTCGGTGGCAGTGAAAATGCAGTTTGCAATGGTTAATGTCTTTATTAATGAGGGAGGGATGTGTGTGGACCATTACCCATTCACAATGTCTAGGGAACATTGCCTAAAACACATACTGGAGCATAAGCATAAATACACCAGTGTGCAGGATTTCCTGCATGCCATAGCACTATTCTACATGTTATAGTTATATAAACATGAACTGTACACCAAGCACGACACACATCACATCCCCTGCCCCCAAGCAAGGTGTGAGCATGGTGCTACATGCTTGCATGTGTCCAGAGTGAATCTGTAAGAGCCATATGTCTCTGCAGCTGAATTTCACATCAGTCATGTGTCCCGATGAAATGTATTCACAGGGAAATGTCTTGCAACCCAAAAGCTGGAACCCATCAAGACAACTTTAATACTTATGTAGGTAGGTCTTAATGCAGGTGTGTGTGTACTTTATAAAAGGCAGCAGTGTGTGATTTGCATATACTCCATATACTTACTGGTAATGGATTAGTTTGTTTTTAAGTAGTTAAAACCTTACTAAAAGGACACAAGGTCTAAACAACATGTCCTTCATGGACTGACTCAAAGCCCTGTCACTATACTCAGTATCCTACAGACTGCTAAGAGGTGACCTGTGTCTGACATACAAGGCATCTTCCAACCTATTAATGATGGATTTACTGCACATCAGCAAGTCAAATGGCAACAGAAATACTTGGCCTAGGGAACTTACCTCTTCTGCTACATCAAGAGAACAGTTTGGAAGGAAAGGCATATTTTGCAGAGAATACCACTGCTGTGGAACAGACTCCCCATCCACATAAGACAAAGTTCATCCCTTTCCATTTTTAAGCACGACTTAGATCTATGGATGGGAAACAGAAAATGTACCTCAGGACTACCCCGTAGTACTAATGGACAAAGGCAGCTCCTAAATGCTTTATCCTATGCATGGGTCCCCTCAAATTATCTATGGTATGACCCAGCATACATTTCAGCTATCCAGATTTTTGAACAATGTGCAGATTTTTGCCTCATATTTTTGGTTTGCTCCTCATAAAATTTGTTGTTTACTGAAAAATCGTGGAGGATTGAAGTGCCTAAATAATTCTAAATAATGACAGACATTTGAATATCAAACTTCATATCCTTCAGAAAATACATAATAATACAAAATCTGTTATTCTAACAACTTTGTAAGTTTATAGGAGCAATATTTAAAATCTGTCCCTAATTCTGGGCCTTTGTTCCACCATTATTTCTGTTTTTGTCCATATTTCTTGAACTGAGAGGAATGGGTAAGAACAATCTCTAACCAAATGGGATAGGTTAGTAGGAGCATAACAAGAAAAACTGGCTAGGCTTAAAATGTCTTGCAAGGGCAGATAGCCCAGTACTTACTTATGATCCTATAATTTGGCTTGTGGTAGTTAGAGTTGCACACTGGAATAAAACACATTGAAAATCATTGTGTGTGTGAGTATTTCACAAGCACAGGTTTGGCATATCAATTTATTTATTTTATTTATTTGTATTTATTTATTTTATTTTACATTTGTTGACTGGGAATGTCTGACTGAGCCGAAGGCCTTTTTCAGCAGAGGCCTGGGGAGAAAAGCTCCAGTAAATACATATCAGTTTTAGTCATTATTACAGATATTATAGAAGTGGAATAAGGCAATCAGCTAGTTGACTACAAGAACATTTTTAAGAGTATAGAGATTACATTCAGTCATCATACAAATATTATATATGTAGAAAAATGTCAAAACAGCTAGATTACAGCCACAGCATTTTTAAAAGTAGCAGTTAGTATAAAAAAAGCAACAAAGTTTATAAAAGTAGAAGTTAGTATAAAAAATTACAACATAGGAGTAAAGTGTGTTTTTTTATATAATTGAATCAAACAGGATACAGTAAAGTATAAGAGAGAGAGGAAACCTAGATTAAAAGAGTGAAAGCAGAGAGTTATCAAGGAGGGTTTGAGCACTGGCAGATCCATTTCTTGTTGAGATATTCTTATAGAGTTAAATTGCTTGGGATGTGTGTGTGTGTTCGAATTTCAAGGGGAAGTTTGTTCCATTCAATAGAGGGGTGGTAGCTTTATAAGTTACATCCTGCTTTAGATTTGGGCTTGTAGAGTTTTAGAAGGTCTTGGGAAGAGCTGTGTAAGGCTGGACAGAAAAATGGCTGGTAAAGAATTGAGTGTATGAGCTGAGAGAGAAGAAGGAGGTGAGTCAGCTCAAGCCAATTTAAATATCTTAGAGAGAGACAGTGGTGAGATCTATAGGATTGTTGAGTTGCAAACCTAGCTACTTTGTGGTATGTAGTCTCAAGTCTAGTAAGGAGAGAGGAGTTAAGGTTAGTAAGGATTTGTGAGCAGTATGTTAAGCAGGGAAGAAGGTAAGCATGCGTGAGGGTTATTCTAGCTTCCTGAGTGAGAAATGTTTTATTTCTATATAGTAGACGTAATTTAAGGTGAGTTTTCCTGATACAATTATTTAAGTGGAGGTCGAATTTTAGTTGATCATCAATTGTGATACAGAGGAGTTTTGAGCTAGGTTCAACTACAATAGGGGTCTTGTTAAGTGACTGGATAGTAAAAGAGGTCTTGATGTGGTTGGCTGTTTTAGGGAGGAAGAGTAGAAGTTCTGTTTTTTTAGGGTTGAGGATGAGTTGGTTGTTTGAGAGCCATGTTTCCACTGAGTTGAAGGATGACTAAATTGAAAATTCATCTCTCTGAAGTGGATCGTGTTGAGAGACATTCTGAAAAGACAATGCCAGTTACATAACACTGCTTGTAGGGAATAAAAGCCACATCTGCATGATTTCCCAAAAAGAAGGCACACCCTAACAGTTTTTTTACTCAGTCTCCACAAACAGGGTCAAATCCTTACACCCCTTTAAGATTTTTTCAGTGGCAATAATGTAGAGCTTGTAGTGATTCTTGTACCATGTTCTATACATGCTGCAACATCCACTGTGAGCAGAAGTCATTCAAGAAATCATGTTAAGAATTACATTGGATAGAATTCATAGTTATCGCCCTACTTAGACAGGACAACTTGCACTTCTCTTATTAAGTGTGATTCATAGTTATGCACAAAATGTATGGTCATGGATGGCATTAAAACATAATGAGTTTGACTATAAATCTCTCAGCTAAACAGTTTGAGCAACTGCTGAACTGTGTGCCTCACTATTCTCTACAAATAAATAAAGAGGCACACACTCCACCCACCCGCATAAACACAAAAACATGCAAAATTATACTGACACTTGGATATGCCACACAGCAAGCACAAACATATACATTAATCTAGTGTCAGAACACTCTTCACCTGTGATTTTCCCATCCATTCCAGGCAGAGACCATCAAACACATGACAGACACCCACAGTGTATATAAGAATGCTGGCCAATCACTCACTGTCCCAGTAACCCCCGCCCAGTGCAAACATACACACAAATAGACATGTGCACACACAAGTGCATGTTAATACACACACACACACACACACACACACACACACACACACACACACACACAAACACCACATGTGTGCACACTCACACACACACACACACACACACACACACACACACGTGCACACACACGTGCACACACACACACACACACACACACACACACACACACACACACACACACACACACACACACACACACAGACACGTGTGCACACTCACACACGCGCGCACACACACACACACACACACACACACACACACGTGTGCACACACACACGTGCACACACACACACACACACACACACACACACACACACACACACACACGTGTAATATAGTGCACTATTTACCTGAATCAGCACTATGAATAGAGCAGATGTGCATGGATCTTGTGCAGTTTGGATGTGTATGATTTGGTGAGTGATGTAAGAATCCTTTCATGACAGTGCACTGGCATCTCCAAGGACCTATTTAACATAGGCAAAAGCCACTGGCCACCACATTTATGCGTTACTTGAAAAACCCTTGCTGCTCCTTAGAAAAGAGCTGTGCTATTCAGCAATAAGATGTCTAAATCAGGAAATCCTTGTGTTGCATGGAAAGCCACTTCTGGTATCTCTGAATTCCTGGGTATGTCTCCCTTGCAAGAAACAGATGAGCAGGAGTTGTGTTTTGCTGTACACATTCCATCACAGAACTTTTTACTGTTCCTCAGAGTCAATGCAATTGTCATTTTCAAACAAGACAGCAGAAAACAAAAACAAACACCCTTTTGTACCTGCTGGTTTAGATGGTCACCCTTTTTATTTCTGAAACTCTTTAGTGTGAGTCCCAGAACACAAAGACCAAAGGAGTTAAAACAAGGACTTGTGTATACTATGTCTGAGATAACTGCATCTTTGAATATTCACTATTCTCATGGGTGTGGTGATGCTCTCAGCATTAGAATGTATAAGCAGTGGGGATGTGGGGGGTGCAGGGAGGCTGGCCATCTTACAATAAAAAAACAATTTTAAAGGAAAATAATTTTCAACAGTGCCTGTTTTCCTGTATTTTTATATTTTTTCTTAATTTCAGAACTCACAATTATGAGTCTTAGAATTACATTAGGGATCTATTTTAGATTTTTACCTGTGTAATGTATTGCTTTTCCAGCCATTGTATTGTACTTATAAGCTCACCTTTGTATTCACAAGTTTCCCATTTGATCTAACATTAGCACTACCAAATGTAATCCATAGCCTGATGCCAAGGTTGAGGACCTTCATATCAAAGAAATATGACCACATCAGTCATTTATAGTGTTCCTCTTATAAAACAGTTAAGATTATGTAAAGTGAGGTCCAAATTTGATTTGGGATCTTGTGATGCTGGGCTCCCTGGAAGGGATTTAGTTTTACCACAATGCAATATAAATTACAAACATTGCAACTTTTGTCTTTGCCTGTCATCTGTATCACCCAAGTGATATGAGGGGTTAATGTGTTTCATTCTCTGTTTCACTAATCACATGTGAACTGGAGAACTGGTTAATAGATGTTTATTCTACCCACTTCCCTACTGACACCTACAACTGTTCCTGTCATCAGGGCCACAGTGTGCAGGAAATTGTGACACAGCTTCAACCTGCTCAAAGTCTATCAAATTCATAAAATGAAGATGGACTAGATACATGAAGCACCTGATTTGCATAGTTCTTTATCTAAATGGTATCAGATAGCAATGCAGTACCGAAACAGTTCCCTAGAACTGTAAATATAAGGCACATATGCATTTTGGAAAATTCTTTACCTTTTTAAAATGCATTCAGTAGTACTAAGCAAATACTGAACACAAAATAATGTCATTAAAATGTTATTGTATTTTAGCTGCTTGGTAACATACCTGAAGCTTAAGACTAAATATGAGTTCAGTGTTATTTCCTTCATTCTGAATTTTATCAAATTTTGCAATTAAGATTCAATTTCTTTGAAAACTGAAATGAGGCATACAGTTTGGTAGGGAAAAAAAGCATATCAGATTTAGTAGGAAATGGTCAGTGGGATTCAGACTCATAACCGTTTTGAACGACAGTGCTATTGACGTATATGAAAGAAAGTGATGTTCATCATATTGATCACTGCTGCAGTAACCTTAGCTATATGGGTTATATCCTACCAAGGATTTAACATCTGTCCAGCTTCCAAAGCTTCAGGGCACCTTCCACACACCCAAACTGTCAAGCAGCTAAAGCTGAGCTGAGTAAAAGACAAATTTGGGTGCCAAGCCCTTTGGAGCTTAATTGCCATGGATGAGCACACTTCTCTAAGGCTTTCAAGGATTGATGATCAGCTTGTGCTGTTCCTTTGCTGGGCAAATAAGTTCCCTTTGAGGAAAAAAAAACTTCCATTCAATAGTTTCAGTTTATTATTAATACTTTCCTCATCGGAAAAGGAAATCTAAAACTAGAAATATGTGTTTTAGTGGACTGTCCTTAGAGTGCTTGTATTTTTTTCCTGTCATTTTAAAAGTTGTTTATGGTAACTGAAAAACATTTTTTCTCTGGAGAAATTGTGCTATTTTACTTTGCAGGGCTGGCAAAGTATTTTTAAAGTGCTTTTTATACTGTAATTGCCTTTGAAAAAAGTGACCTTTAAGGATTTATAGTTTTTATGGGCATTTGTTCTTGTTTTTTTGTGGGAAAGAGGCACAGTTTGTCACTCCATAGTCAGTCCTTCTACAAAAAGCAAAAGTTAAGCAAACAGCCCTTACCATCACAGCAGGCTAACAATTTGGCTCAGCTGCGGGTGGGTGACTCTGCTGCGGCCATTAGTTGTACCTCAGACCACTCATCTTTTACCCAGGATCCCTCTGGTTTAGCACCTCCAACCACTAAGGACCAGGGTTAGCCACATCCTCTGTGGCTGTTGGGTCTCCTCAGTGGGACAGGGTGGAACTGCTCATGTTGCTGCTAGAGAGAGGGAACAGGAAAGGTTTCCCGGTTTTGTCAGAATGTTGTGCCCATCCCTGAGGAAGCTGCTGCTGCTACCATTAATAACACTGTTGACCCCATTTTTCATGTCAAAAAGAAACAGAAAATGAAGCATGTATCTCGTCCTCCTATAATTTCCTTAAACAAGAGTAGCTTATTATATCTGGTTTGGGGTTACATTCAAGTTATTAACCCTTCGTAAACAGTAGTTTCTGGTAAAAGAAAAAGGGATAATCTGGAGAGGATGATGAAGGGACAGATATAGGGTTTTCTCTTCGGATTTCTGATTCAGTTTCAGACAGCTCACTTTCTGATTATCCCTGGGGGGGGGGTCTCTTTCTCTGAGACTATTTCTAGAATGTGCCAGTGTTTTCAGTGGGAGAACACTGAGGTTTCTCAGTCCATAAAAAAATAATAGGAGCTGTTACAGAAGGAATTTCCAGAACTTTCACTAATTCCTCCATTTCTGTCATCTTTGGAGAATGTGTGTGCTACTGCCTGCAGTTTTCCTGACAGTCAGCTGGCTAGCCCTAAAAAAACATATAGGATGTATAAAGTTCCTCAGTCTTATAAGTTTTTATACACCCTTCCCAAACCTTATCCAGCAGCTATAGCTTTAGTTAATCCTTCTGCTACTAAACACTTAGTCAATTTCAATTCTACTCTTTCTGATAATGATGGCAAGATTGTTAATATGTATGGGGAAAAAGTGTATGCTTTTGCAACTTTGATTTTCAGAATTTTGAATCATCAGGCTCACTAATTGTGAAAATATGAGGAATGCTTTATCTGTAGTTTCTGAAAATCTGCTATAAATAATTTCATTTTTTCTGTTGTTGAAGTCATTACTTATTGTATACAGTGAGGCCAGTTGACATAATGGGTCTTCTCCCATGCGCAAGGTACAAGGTTCAATCCTGACCACTGGCCAATACCTGTTTAGAGTTTGCATGTTCTCCTGTATCTCTTTGAGGTTTCTCCCACATCTGAAAAAATATCCTCTTTCCATCTCAAATTCACCAATGAATGGAGCTGTGGGCAGCAGCACAGACTCTACATGGTGCCCTACAGGGGGAAGAGCATTATAGACCAACCACTTTGGACATCTACTGTGGAGTAGAGTATCCTCAGGATCACAGACTGTGTGCCATGGCAGGGCTAGCCACTCAATGGTGTAAAATATGGCTCTGGGTGATTTGGTCATGTTGACTAATGCCTCCAAATGGATATGGGTATTTGCCAGGTTGAGGACCTGTCCTGGCCTACTCCAACCTATGCCAGGGACCTATGCTAACAGCATGAGGGTTGCATGTGCCTCTATATGCCCGCCATAAAGCCCAGCAGCTCTGGGTCAATAAGCTACTGGCTGGCTGGTTTCCAGTTGCCCTGGGTTACCTGTTGAGTGAAGCTGGACGTAAAGCCAATCAACCTGACAAACATGAACTGCAAACTACTACACTCAATATAGGTTCACTGACAGGATGGAGCTTGGAAGTAGATAACATGATGGTACAGAGGAGGCTGGACATCTTATGTATCCAAGAGACAATGCAGCAAAACCACTTGACTTGGGATCCAGAGTCTACTAATCAGGAGGAGGACAGACTAGAAATGATGTAGGAATTATAGTGAGAGACAGGTATTACAGGCAGACTCTGAGCAAGAACTTCAGCACAGGATAGGGGAATGGAAAACAAAACTGAAGGCACATAGGACATAATTACATCCATATAAGACAGCATTAATGGCAGCAAATTGGGGAAATCAGAAGAAGCTGAAAATTGAGATAGAAGGGAAGATAGTGTAACAGGTTAACAGCTTCAAGCATCCGGGAGTGGTGGTTGAGGAGAAAGGAAGTCTGAATGAAGATGTCAAAGCTAGAATCAGAGGAGCTACAGCCAACTGGCTTAGAGTGTCATTTCCTCAAATAGATCCTCTTTGCTTTCTTTCTGCTCCAGGGCTCCATGGAAGAAGGCCCTGAAGACAGATGTCATTTCTTTTCTTTTCCTTGGAGAGGAATGTTCCTGTATGCTTTTCCACCCCTTCTGCTGATATTCAGGGTACTTATAAAGATTCAGAAGGAATCCCAATAGTCATTCTGGTGACTCCCTTCTGGTTCAGGCAACAATGGTTCTCCCTTCTTTTAGAAATGGCTAGGAGCAATTTCCACAGGCTTCCTCACAGACTTTATTTAGTCCCACAAGAATAGGATTGTTTGATACACCCTAACACCAATCAGCTTCAGGTGACTGCCTGATGATAGGGTCTTAATTCCTTAGAGGTGCCTACTTAGTGAGGATGTGAAGCAGGTACTAGTGGAGGCAAAAAAGCCTGCTTCTAGAAAATCATATATTAGCTAATGGAAGACATTTTTCTAGTTGGTGCCAACAACATAACCAGTACCTATTCAGGGTTAGTTGCTCCCTGGTTTTACAATATTTGTGTGAATTACTATTCTATGAACTTTCTTACTCCTCAGTCAAGGTTTATTTATTGGCCATTTCAGCATGTCTGCCCATAGATCCTCCTTTTCAATGTATTCTCATGACAAAATGTTTTGAAAGGGATTTTGCATAAGTGGCCTCCGGGAAAATGGTGGATCCTCCTTGTCTCTTAATTTTGTGATAGAAAATCTAACATTTTCCCCACTTGAGCCAGCTAATCTGACTGACTTAAGGTTCTTAACATGGAAAGCAGTTTTACTGAATGCTCTGACCTCTGCATAAAGGGTATCTGAGTTGCAGGCTCTTATAGTGAGTCAACCATATCTCATCTTCCACAGGGACAGTCTTTCTTTAAGCCAAACTATCCATCTCCACATTTTCTTTTCTGAACCCAAAAAATGAGGGAAAAAGGATACTCCATACCTTGGATGTCCGCAGATATCTCAGGTACTATCTTGAAAGAACTTAATCTTTCAGATTGTCGGATCAGTTGTTCATTTCTTCTGAAGGCAAGAAAAGGGACAACCTGTGTCAAAACTATTTCCAAATAGTTGTCTAAAGCTATTACCTTTTGTTATACTCACCACAACAAAACTACTGCAGGCAGGGTCATGGACCACTCTTCCAGGGCCTTGGCTTCATCTATGGCTTATTGGAAAAGGGTTAGATTCTAGAAGCACTATAAAATAGATTTCTTCTCTAGTTCTAGATCAGGCTTTGTGAGGACCATTCTCCAGGGACTCCTGGACTCTTCTCCTTCCACCTCTCAAATGTAGAATGCTAGGGTAATCTATCCATATAGTTAAGACTACTGCAGCAGAGATCAAGTTGCTGAAAGTAGTACAATTATGTAAGATGCTCAAATGATCACTGCTGCAGTAGCCACTCACTCCCATCCATCTCCCTTATTTTTGGTGCACTGTTTATGTCAGGATGTGGTTATTTATATATATTTTTTCCTAGCATTGTCCTTCCAAGGCTCAGACTCCATCTTTTTGTTGCCAGGAAAGCTCTGAAGGGCTTGATGCCCAAACATGTCTTTTAGTCAGCTCATCACAAGCCATCAGACAGTTTGGGCACATGGATATAACATGGATATAACATGGATATAACATGGATATAACTGAAATATCTAAGGCTACTGCAGCAGCAATAATTCAGACAGCTACTATACTGGGTAACTTTACTTGCACAACTGTTCTTTGCTTTGCTTTATGTCTGAACTTGTATGTCCAGTCAATACAAGCACACTACTTACAGATCTCTGATTACCTGAGACGAACTGTCTTCTGAAAAGCGGCTATATTATATTATCGAAAAGGCAGATCAGTGAACGGCACTTACATCAAAAATGCTGTTCAGTGAATTCACTACAGCCCCCCACACTTCCTGCTAATTATATATACCAACTCCAAGATTGCACTACAGTGAGGAAAGGGCAAATTTTCCAATCTTCACTGTACTGCGATCTCACTATGAACAGTTTGCTGAACAGCATTTTCAATGTAAGTGCTGTTCGCTGACCTGTCTTTTCAATGATATAATATAAACCATTCTGAAAACTGTGCAAGGAAATAGTAGGTCCAAAAGGCAGCTATCTTTCAATGGTAAAAGTACTTATGGAAATGTTCATGATGGCTATCGGTTGTTTATTTTAGCATAGTCTGAGTGAGCTATCAGGATAAAAAAGGATAAAGAATGTTGACATTTCTGCAAGCTATATTTGAGCTCTGTTTATTCTGGAGTGCATGTGCATGAAAATAAGGAGACAAAAGGGTGAACATGCCGGAAACTTGCATTGGATATGTAACGTGCAACTTGATACAGTGTCTAGGGAAAAACTTAATGGCTTGTACATATCATTAATTAAGTGACACGAGTTCAGAGACAGAAAAAACAAGGACATTAAAAATGCCATTATGATGTACTTCAAAGAGACAGAAGGTCAGAGCAGGGAAAGAAGTCCTTAATAGTTAACTGTCTGACATTTTGAGACTCATTAGTACGAGTCCTGGAACAGCAAACCTGAATCACTGAAAATATGGACTTTTATACACTTAGCCCAGGATTGTCATTTCTTAAAATATTATCTTTTTTCTGAAGCATGACAATCTCAGAGTAGGTATATACAAATTTGGAGTGGGTGTAGTTGGGGCTTGCCCTGATAATAAAATGTTTCATGTGATCTGTGAATAACTGAATTCCATAAGTATTATTGTATACCTTACTTGTGATACAGCACTACAAGCTGCAGTACTGTTAATATTACATGTGGTACACCCCTACAGGCTATGGAACTGTATACCTTACTTGTGATACACCACTACAGGCTGTAGTATTGTACACTTACTTGTGACACACCAATACAGGCTGTGGTACTGTATACATTACTTGTGGTACACCACTACAGGCTGTTGTACTGTATATGTTACCTGTGGTACACCACTACAGGCTGTGGTACTGTATACGTTACTTGTGGTACACCACTACAGGCTGTGGTACTGTACACATTACCTGTGGTACACCACTACGGGCTGTAGTACTGTATACGTTACTTGTGGTACATCACTACAGGCTGTGGTACTCTATACATAACCTGTGGTACATCACTACAGGCTGTAGTACTGTATACCTTACTTGTGGTACACTACTACAGGCTGCGGTACTGTATACGTTACCTGTGGTACACCACTACAGGCTGTAGTACTGTATCTTACTTGTGGTACACCACTACAGGCTGTGGTGCTGTATACATTACTTGTGATACACCACTACAGGCTGTGGTACTGCATACGTTACTTTTGGTGCACCCTTACAGGCTGTGGTACTGTATGCGTTACTTGTGATACACCACTACAGGCTGTGGTGCTGTATACGTTACTTGTGGTATACCACTACAGGTTGTGGTACTGAATACGTTACTTCTGATACACCACTACAGACTGTGGTACTGTATACATTACTTGTGGTACACCACTACAGGCTGTGGTACTGTATACATTACTTGTGGTACACCACTACAGGCTGTGGTACTGTATGTGTTACCTGTGGTACACCACTACAGGCTGTAGTACTGTATACATTACTTGTGATACAGCATGACAGGCTGTGGTGCTGTATATGTTACTTGCGGTACACCACTACAGGCTGTGGTACTGTATATGTTACTTGTGATACACCACTACAGGCTGTGGTACTGTATACATTACCTGTGGTACACCACTACAGGCTGTAGTACTGTATACCTTACTTGTGGTACACCACTACAGGCTGTGGTACTGTATACCTTACTTGTGGTACACCACTACAGGCTGTAGTGCTGTATACATTACTAGTGATACACCAATACAGGCTGTGGTACTGTATACGTTACTTGTGGTACACCACTACAGGTTGTGGTACTGTATATGTTACTTCTGATACCCACTACAGGCTGTGGTACTGTATAAGTTACCTGTGATACACCACTACAGGCTGTAGTACTATACACCTTATTTGTGGTACACAACTACAGGCTGTAGTACTGTATACATTACCTGTAGCACATCACTACAAGCTGTGGTGCTGTATACATTACTTGTGGTACACCACTACAGGCTGTGGTACTGTATACATTACTTGTGGTACACCACTACAGGCTGTGGTACTGTATACATTACCTGTGGAACACCACTACAGGCTGTGGTACTGTATACATTACCTGTGGTACACCACTACAGGCTGTGGTACTGTATACGTTACTTGTGGTACACCACTACAGGCTGTGGTACTGTATACGTTACTTGTAGTACACCACTACAGGTTGTGGTACTGTATACGTTACTTTTGGTATGCCACTACATGCTGTGGTACTGTATACATTACTTGTGGTATACCACTACAGGCTGTGGTACTGTATACGTTACCTGTGGTACACCACTACAGGCTGTAGTAATGTATACCTTACTTGTGGTATACTACTACAGGTTGTAGTATTGTATACCTTACTTTTGACACATCACTACAGACTGTGGTACTGTATACCTTACTTGTGGTACACCACTACAGGCTGTGGAACTGTATACGTTACTTGATGGTACACCACTACAGGCTGTAGTACTGTATATCTTACTTGTAGTACACCACTACAGGCTTTGGTACTGTATACATTACCTATGGTACACCACTACAGGCTGTAGTACTGTATACCTTACTAGTGGTACACCACTACAGGCTGTGGTACTGTATACGTTACTTGTGATACACCACTACAGGTTGTGGTATGGTATACGTTACTTTTGGTATGCCACTACATGCTGTGGTACTGTATACATTACTTGTGGTATACCACTACAGGCTGTGGTACTGTATACATTACCTGTGGTACACCACTACAGGCTGTAGTACTGTATACATTACTTGTGGTACACCACTACAGGCTGTGGTACTGTATACATTACTTGTGGTACACCACTACAGGTTGTGATACTGTATACGTTACCTGTGGTACACCACTACAGGCTGTAGTACTGTATACCTTACTTGTGGTATGCCACTACAGGCTGTAGTACTGTATACCTTAGTTGTGGTACACAACTACAGGCTGTAGTACTGTATACCTTACTTGTGGTACACCACTACAGGCTGTGGTACTGTATACGTTACCTGTGGTACACCACTACAGGCTGTAGTGCTGTATACGTTACTTGTGATACACCACTACAGTCTGTGGTACTGTATATGTTACTTGTGGTACACCACTACAGGTTGTGGTACTGCATATGTTACTTGTGATACCCACTACAGGCTGTGGTACTGTATACATTACCTGTGGTACACCACTACAGGCTGTAGTACTGTATACCTTAGTTGTGGTACACAACTACAGGCTGTAGTACTGTATACCTTACTTGTGGTACACCACTACAGGCTGTGGTACTGTATACGTTACCTGTGGTACACCACTACAGGCTGTAGTACTGTATACCTTACTTGTGGTACACCACTACAGGCTGTAGTATTGTATACCTTACTTTTGACACACCACTACAGACTGTGGTACTGTATACCTTACCTGTGGTACACGACTACAGGCTGTGGTACTGTATACGTTACTTGATGGTACACCACTACAGGCTGTAGTACTGTATACCTTACTTGTGGTACACCACTACAGGCTGTAGTACTGTATACCTTAGTTGTGGTACATAACTACAGGCTGTAGTACTGTATACCTTACTTGTGGTACACCACTACAGGCTGTGGTACTGTATACGTTACCTGTGGTACACCACTACAGGCTGTAGTACTGTATACCTTACTTGTGGTACACCACTACAGGCTGTAGTATTGTATACCTTACTTTTGACACACCACTACAGACTGTGGTACTGTATACCTTACCTGTGGTACACGACTACAGGCTGTGGTACTGTATACGTTACTTGATGGTACACCACTACAGGCTGTAGTATTGTATACCTTACTTGTGGTACACCACTACAGGCTGTGGTACTGTATACGTTACCTGTGGTACACCACTACAGGCTGTAGTACTGTATACCTTACTAGTGGTACACCACTACATGCTGTGGTACTGTATACGTTGCCTGTGGTACACCACTACAGGCTGTGGTACTGTATATGTTACTTGTAGTACACAACTACAGGTTGTGTTACTGTATACGTTACTTGTGATACACCACTACAGGTTGTGGTACTGTATACATTACTTTTGGTATGCCACTACATGCTGTGGCACTGTATACATTACTTGTGGTATACCACTACAGGATGTGGTACTGTATACATTACCTGTGGTACACCACTACAGGCTGTAGTACTGTATATGTTACTTGTGATACACCACTACAGGCTGTGGTGCTGTATACGTTACTGGTGGTACACCACTACAGGCTGTGGTACTGTATACATTGCTTGTGGTACACCACTACAGGTTGTGATACTGTATACATTACCTGTGGTACACCACTACAGGCTGTAGTACTGTATACCTTACTTGTGGTACACCACTACAGGCTGTAGTACTATATACCTTACCTGTGGTACACCACTACAGGCTGTGGTGCTGTATACGTTACTTGTGACACACCACTACAGCCTGTGGTACTGTATATGTTATTTGTGATACACCACTACAGGTTGTGGTACTGTATATGTTACTTGTGATACCCACTACAGGCTGTGGTACTGTATACATTACCTGTGGTACACCACTACAGGCTGTAGTACTGTATACCTTACTTCTGGTGCACCATTACAGGCTGTGGTACTGTATACCTTACTTGTGGTACACGACTACAGGTTGTGGTACTGTATACGTTACTTGTGGTGTATCACTACAGGCTGTGGTACTGGATGCATTACTTGTGATACACCACTATAGGCTGTGGTACTGTATACGTTACTTGTGGTACACCACTACAGGCTGTAGTACTGTATACACTACTTGTGATACACCACTACAGGCTGTGGTGCTGTATACGTTACTTGTGTTACACTACTACAGGCTATGGTGCTGTATACATTACTTGTGGTACACCACTACAGGCTGTGGTGCTGTATACGTTACCTATGGTACACCACTACAGGCTGTAGTACTGTATACCTTACTTGTGGTGCACCATTACAGGCTGTGGTACTGTATACCGTACTTGTGGTACACGACTACAGGCTGTGGTACTGTATACATTACTTGTGGTACACCACTACAGGTTGTGGTACTGTATACATTGCTTGTGATACACACTACAGGCTGTAGTACTGTATATGTTACCTGTGGTACACCACTATAGGCTGTAGTACTGTATACCTTACTTGTGGTTCACAACTACAGGCTGTAGTACTGTATACCTTACTTGTGGTACATCACTACAGGCTGTGGTGCTGTATACGTTACTTGTGATACATCACTACAGGATGTGGTACTGTATACATTACTTATGATACATCACTACAGGATGTGGTACTGTATATGTTGCTTATGATACCACTACAGGCTGTGGTACTGTATACGTTACTTGTGATACACCACTACAGGCTATGGTACTGTATGCGTTACTTGTGGTACACCACTACAGGCTGTGGTACTGCATACGTTACTTGTGATACACCACTACAGGCTGTGGTACTGTATACATTACTTGTGGTACACCACTGCAGGCTGTGGTACTGTATACGTTACTTGTGATACACCACTACAGGCTGTAGTACTGTATACGTTACTTGTGGTACACCACTGCAGGCTGTGGTACTGTATATATTACTTGTGTTACACCACTACAGGCTGTGGTACCATACTCCTTTGCTATAGACTGCTAAAGTCCTTAAAAGCCTTAAAAGTCACTTTTCTCAGTAAAAATCTCAATAAAAAGCACTTCAGTATATACTTTGCCAGCCCCAAAATGTAAGTTAAACACAGTTTCTACATAGAAAAAGTAGTTTTATATAGATTAAATGACTGTCAAGCTGATGAGAACAAATGTGCGCCAGTTTAAACATACAGTTAAGTCGGATGACAGTAATCAAAAACACATTTTCCTAGCATAAAAATAAGAACAAATTAATAACATATTAAGTTCTGAAGGCTTTTCTCCAAATGGAATTTATCTGCTCACAGTGGAAAAGTACAAGACACAAAGTACAAGGTTTGATACTCACATTTAGTTGGAAATTGGCTAGGCTTAAAATGGCCAGCAAGGGCAGCTAGACAAGTACTTACCTATGAATCCATGAACCTATTCACAAGCCAACTGTTGATCATCAAAAGCCACAGAGGAGTGTTCTCTTCAGTGGCAGGAAAGCTCTGAAGGACTTGGCATCCAAACCTCTCTTTTAGTTAACTCATCTAAAGCTAACAGTCTGGGTGCATGGAAGGTGCCCTGAAAATTTGGGAGCTGTCCAGCTGCTATATCCTATGCAGGTTATAACCCATATATCTAAAGCTGCTGCAGCAATGATTATTCAAACATCTACTGTTATGTGCATTTACTTACACAACTATACTTTTTTAAAAATGACTTTATAATAGCTCTTTCCGCTCTTTAGGAATAACTTGTGTCTCAAATGATTTTTTGAATATCATACCTAGAGACTCATTGTTTATATATCTTAGTCTTCTGAATCTTTATTTGTCATGCCATCAACCCTAGTTGTTTGGTAATATTCATTTTACATTGTACTTCCTTGAGGCTGCCTATGTCAAACATACCTCTATTCAGGAATAGTAGTCAGCATTGCTATTACTATATGTCGAGCCTAAACTGCATGCTGTTTTGAACAATGCCCTAAGCAGATCAATGTTTCGTTCCAGACTGATCACCCTACTATTTCATCATGTAAGAAAATATTGACTCATTCCACTCTCCTAATTTGTGTTGCTTGTTTGCAAATGAATCTTTTGCTTTTTGAATCAGATGCTACTTGTTTTTTCTGCTTTGCAGTAGTCAAGGCTACATGTTTTGGATCTTTTACTGCAGAATGCTACCCTGTCTTTTTAATATTTGTCAGCTTTTCCTGGTTGGGAAAACTCTGGTCCACTAATGATTGGCAGTAGATTTTTTTTTTATGGTGCCAAGTTGGCAGCTTGACACCCAACTTTCAACGAAGGCACACCCATTCACACATGTAACACCACTCAACTGCTGGGAGGACATGCAGACTCCACACAGAAGGCACTCCCCACACTCCAGCCAAGAATCGAACGAGAGAACCTCTTGCTGTGAGGCAACAATGCTACCGCTGCACTACCGCAGCTCTCTATTGTTACCCTGTCTTTTTAATGCTGGTACTTTATTCAGCTTCTACTTCTTATAGGCCCTAAATTTGCTATTAATCATTCATTTGGTTAGTTTTCCTGTTGTAATGCTGCCGTTTGTGTACCCCTTGAGAACTCTCACTTTCTTTCCTGTCTTCTCACATTTGCGGTTTAGATATAAATCACGATATAATTTATGCTACGGTTCCTTTCAGTTGCTGCTGTTATTATTAATGTTATTATTGTCTTACCTTTTATTAAGCAGTTTTACCTCAGGTAATATTATCATGTATGGTCTTGCACTCCATCTGAAGTCCCTCTTCCTCCTATCTGTTCTTCACCTTCTGTATAAGTTCTCTTGCAGACTTCTGTATCATCTGCAAAGTGTCATAATTCTTTCTGTATGCTCCTCTGTGTTATAAAACTCTATGGTGACAGCACCTGCAACCACTCACTTGTTTATTCCTTTGGTGGCCTAGTCAAAAAATCTACAGTAGATATCTAGCATTAACTTTCCCTTGTAAATCCATATTACTTAGATTCTGTGCCTCACTGGTTCCTAAGTACTTTGTTTTGTTTTGTTTATCTTTGAATTTATCTACGAGTCTATCGGCCTTTAACCACTGAAGTCAAAAATAAGTTGTATATAGATCACCAACTCAGCCTCTGTGAAGGGAAATTTCATTTTCCTTCCTTTAGACATGAGGTACTACCCCATTCTGCCATAGTCTGTAAATAACATCATCATCCTTGTCTTGTTATGTATGTATGTATATACCTTAGTTAGGTAGACTAAACCAGAGCTCCATTCTTTCGGTTAAGACCTTATTATGAAGCAGAAGCCAAGAAATCAGCGTAAACATTATGTATTACATAACAGGATAAAACACAAAAAAAGGCAGACTACAGTACAGGGTAGTCATATTCAGGAAACTATTCATGTACATTATGATGGAAAGTTGAGGTAGTTGTGCAATGAATATGTGAAAGCAGGGCAGCAATTACAGAATGTCTGTATGTGGTCCTTCAGATTTTGTTTTGAAGAATACTAATTTTGACAATGTTTTTAAATTTAATGTACATATATTGAGAGGCTGGAGCATTTATTTGCATAGCAACAGATAATATTTTGAGGACAGGGATTTATAAAACTGGCTTTAAACTGATGAAAAGTTGGTACACTCCTAGTAGCTAAAAGAGATGAGTTCCCGAGTTTAGTACCCCAGAATGAAAAAAAGCTGGTATACATTCAAAAATGTGGGCAGGTGAGATAAGGGTGAAAGCATTTGTAGATGATGAAAGAATGATACAGGTAAAGGATTTGTTTTTTTTTTTAAAAGGGAAACAAAGTTAGAGCTGTAGTTTAAAAATGAAGTAAATTGATTAACTGGCCGCCATGCTGTTTGTCTATGTAATGGGTACTAGGTTAACTTTGGTGAGCTTAAAATGCAGTGTCAGTGGTACAACAGGTATCACAGTTTCTTTTGGTGCAGAAGGCCCCAGGTTCTATTCTTGCAGCAGACTGATTGCTGAAACTGAAGTGCAACATAGTGAGTGAGTGAGTGAGTGAGTGAGTGAGTGAGTGAGTGAGTGAGTGAGTGAGTGAGTGAGTGAGTGAGTGAGTGAGTGGGGGGGGGGGTGCTGTCCTTTGTCCTTTGTCTGGCAGTTAGCACAGAGGATTAAAGCTTGGAATTGTTAATAAACTGTGCCTTGTGACCAAAGGGTATAAGGTTTGATTTTTTTTGTTTGTTTTTTTGTGGGAGGCTGGTATAATGGTTTAGGTGTTTAACTTACAGACACAAGGTGTAAGGTTTCAGCCTTATACAGGATGACTGGGCTAGCCTAGTACTAATCTATGATCCTATTCCACAGAAAGGGACTGGACCATAAATCTGTCAGTCTTGTTAACTAGAACTTGTAATTAATGACGGTTAATAGTGCAACTTGCAATCAGCAACTGATGTCCATATTCTGACACAGGTTTTGTTGAGAAGTAGTATTTAACTAAAGTAAATGTAATTATTTTTTTTCATAAAACTGTGGTCATCATAAATCTGATAACATGTAAATGTTATAACACATGCATATGTAAAAAAAAGTAAACTGCACTGTGTACTAGATTTGGTAGAAAATGAAACTAAATCAACTTCATTTGTGTGTACATATTTTGTAGAGCTTTTAGCTTTAAAATGCATTTCATTATTTGGACACTAGCTTGTTGTACTCAACCTTCCCAAGAGAAAAAAAACATTATTCATATTTTAATGTACCTTAGAGCCTTAGAGAAAATTTTAATTCAGTTTTAAAAGCACAAGGCTAATAACTTATTCATTGTAAGCTTAAAGGTAAGTGCCTTGGATTGGCATACTATAACCCATGGGAAAACCTAGATTAATTTGTTCTGAACTAGAGAGTAAGTCTCCTATTTGACACTATGTGTGCCGTTAGGTACCTGTAAACCCAGAACAGTGATGTGTGGAATGGGTTTTAACAAGTATGTTCTTGTGTGATTTTTTTGACATGCTGTACAGAGCCAGAGCCAGAAGCCTTTGCCAAGTTTATGAATATTACCCCAGTGAGTTTACTGCTTTCCATTTCCTTTAAGGCACAGTGATCTTGGAGTTAATATATATGTATATGTGTCATCAGTTCCTTTTCACTACAGATACAACTCCAAATTTAGGGAAAAAAAACTTTGGGGGAACTGAACCATAAACAAACTTTACAACAAAAGGAAAAAAAAGGCTCATAGCCCTAAAGAAAAAAAAATCTCAGTGTGCTAAAATCAACTTCTGAAGAATAATATCAAATCCTACAAAGCTAATTATAAGCTAACATTTTTACATTAGTGAAATATAACCGAAATGCATACTTTAATTATGCAAATAACTTCAGAAATATTGTATAAATAATCTTAAAAATAATAGCCAGCACTGTACTAAGCTTACTTCAAAGTGCATCACTCACTTAAACTCTGAAGATATAGCTAACATCCATACTAGATAAATTCACATACAACTTCTCCCATCACCTCCAAGATTCCCATTACAAAGTATGCATTCCCTACCCTACCCCAGATATCACATTTGTACTGATGCAAAAAGTTCTTGAGGACCAACAATATGAGATCTATGGATCCAGACAAGAAATCAACTGCTTCCAGGTCATTATGAACAACCCTCTATTTCATCACTTCCTTAAATTATTCAGCTGTAGCCCGTTCACTGGATATGTACCAGAAACCTGGAGATCAGGTGTAGTAGCGCCTCCCCACAAGGGAGGCCTATGAGTCACCTGGCCACTGTAGACCTGTTAGAGGCACCAGTATCATTTGAAAGGTGACGGACTGTATCATGAAGGACTTCATCAACAGAGAGAATATTTTGATAGAAAGTGTTCTTCTAGACATTAAGTGAGGCAAGGTCATGTTTTCATCCTTTAATCTAGCAGCAAGTTTCCTTGTGATACGTAAACTGCACTTAAGTATTACCACACCCATTGCTTTTCTTATTTAGGGCTTCAATATACATTGAGTCTTTTGAAATTTGTTTAAAGCTTAACAAGGCTGCAATAGTGAGAATATTAAAAACATTTTTCAGTACTTACGTATTATAGCAACCACATTCTAAACTACTCTGACTTGACGTTTGGCTCATTTTCTAAACAGAAAACAAATCCTGCATCTGTAAACAAGTTGATGAAGCCATAAAATAAAACTTTGTTGGATAACAGTTACACTTTTATGGAAAATTTAAAAAAAAAATTTAAATTCTGTGAAATTTATCTCATTGTGTTGCTTTTCTCCGTGGCTCTTTGCTGACAAAGGGTTACTCACTGCCTAGTTGAACATTTGTGGTAAAGACATAAAATAAATAAAAAATCAAATAAATACATTGTGTTCTTGTTTTTTTTTTCCTTGTTCACTGTAATGTTGTCGTTCTGATAATGAGAAAGATGCCAGCATTTTTTTTTGTTACACCGCGGTTCTGTACCTCTTAGATGACAGTCAAGGTAGCTGCCGTGGACAGAAGGGAGTAAGAAAACAACTGATAAAAATGGGCGGGAATAACTGTAAGTTGGACAAAACATGGAAAATGTGTATTTCACCTTATCCCTATAAGGTACGGCTCCAAATGCTGCTTTCACCTTCCTGATAAACAGTAAAAATATGACAACCCTGGGGAAGTGTTCTGAGTCGGTACGTCACTTGGCTCACTTTGTAAACAAAAAAGCAATCCTGCTTCTGTAAAGCACTCCAGCCAGCCATCAAATAAAATGTTGGATAACACTAAAACTTTAAAAAAAAAAAAAAAAAAAGGAATCTGTGACCGGATCTTTGTTTCAGATGGCTGCTACACACCAGTCAAAGATCGGGAGTACCCAATGTCAGTGTCTACCATCCTAACGTCAAGTCACAGAGTAGTTTAGAATGTGCTTGCGATAATATGTAAGTACCTATTTTTCTTTCATCTGCTGATAAACTCTTAAAATGTCTAGAAAAACAACCAGTGCTGGGGAAGAATCCTAGCATGTTTGTACTTTTTCAGCTTTGTTATTATTTATTTATTTATTTATGTATTTATGTTTTTGTAATCATCTATTCAGGAAACTATTTTCAGAAAACTGACTAATTACTTTAAGCCTTTTTGAGAATCAAGCAGAATAACTTGGCTGCTCCTAATTAAAGTACTATTGATTTCCCAGCCTAAATATATTAGCTTTTGCCCATCAGTTAGACCCATAAAAACAGTAACAGGTGCAAAAGTACCTTAATGTGTATTAGCCTGGTTAAAAAGAAAAAAATATTCATCAGATTAAAAAATGACAACAATCTTTGTAGCACATTCTTTCAGGTCTATGTTCTTATTATCAACAGCACTAGAAATGCTACAATGACAACCGTGATACAAATGTACCAGCTGTGGTACAGTGTTTTTCATATTACTGGAGGTTGTGGGCATACAGTACTGCGGCCACCTTACTCTGGGAAGGGTCACTGTAGTGGTAGATCATAATATTTGGGTTTACTTACTAGATGGACTGCAATAGTGTGTTCATTTTTCTAAAGCTGTTATTTGTCCCTACTGATGCTAATACTGGTCTCACTCTAGTGAAATTAATGATGTTGCATGAAGTTGCCATTTGCGCAGCACTGACAAACATCATCTTCAATTCTTCCTATTACTGGAAACTTTTAGTCACACATCAATGTTTGGAAACAATTTTTCTGTAATGTTAGTTGTGTGAGTTCTTCCTTTTGTATGTTTTTAGTGAAAACTAAATCAAGCAAAAATCCTTCAGTCTCATGCTATTAAACGTTTGGCTTCACCTTTAGGATTCGTTAATAGGTTTACATGTGGTAAACATAGAACCCCTAAACCTTTCTGCACAGTGTTTATTCTTCCTAGCTCCTGACCATGACACTAAGAACTATGACTTATGTAAAAAATGTAATTAAACGACTAAACTCAGGAGACTAATGGCTTTAATCTGTTACATTAATGAGGCATGCTTGAATAACCTGAATAGCACTGCTAAAAGGGTTCTCTTAAATAAAAATAATGAAAGAAAAAAGGGAGAAAAGAGAAAAAAATATTTTAAAAAGTTGCTAAAGAGACTGTTTCAGAAAAGAACAAAAAGCAGATGTTTTCAGCAAGCTGGATTCAGTTATTTCACTACTGAACCTCAAAATCCAGATGCATTGCAAATATTACAGAAAGCTACTCTAGTACACCACAGCATGTAAGCATATGTACTTCCAGATAGACCAGTATTTTGAAAAAACTCACAAGGAGAAAACTAACGCAAGCCTGCAATGGTGGTGTAGTGGGACAGAGCCCTGACTACAGCCCAGGCAACTCGAGTTTGATTAGCTACTCAGGAGCTTGATGAAACAGGCTGGATAAGATTGGTGAGCCCATCCACTGCATATGCATGTTGGGCTGCATTTCCCTGTAGGAGACTAAAGACACCTCCACATGTTGCCTTCTGTAGGTGGTCAGGGCATCCAGTTGATGGCAGTCCCCCTGCAGAAGTGAGTGGTAGTGGATCACTGATACCTATTGCAGGTCTCACCCAAGGGCTTTTGCTGGGCAAACGCAGGGAGTAGAGCTGAAGGCAAGAACTTGAACCCCCCCTAATGGTTGCTTTAGTGATGGCCACTCCCAGCTAGCTCTTGCGTCTGTTATGGGGTGTAAATGGGACAACTGGCCAGGAGGGGGCTGATGACTGTCAGCCGCCAGGGTCAAAGTGTTCACAAAAAAATAATTTTGCAGGAAGGCATACAACCCTGCACCCCATGTGAGGGCTTTACTATACTCCATTAATTTATTTTTCTCACACTGAGATAGTTCCATTTCAGAGAATGTTCACTTAAAACATAAAAAAAAATGCCTTCTTGCTTTGCTGAGATATTGTAATCTCATAGTCAACTGAAAAATATACAGTTTGAGCGTA